>NW_027507696.1:21767913-21985337 GCF_037356315.1 Lithobates pipiens
ACATTGTATTTGTGTAAGTACTACCTAATTTATATTGCATATCAATTGTTTTTGACTGTTCATAGGGGAGAAAACTTCTTCCAACCCCCACTCCCACCTCCTTCCTTCCTTCCTTCCTTCCTTTTTTTTTTTTTATTTTTTTTATTTCTTCAGTGCTGTCCCAAATTGAATGACAATTGCTGCGGTCATGCGACACTTCAAAAACAAAATTGATACAATCCATGATGAAATCTCCAGGTATCTTCCCCAGTTAAGACCCCATTACAACAGGTGCAATTGACACTCACCTTATTCAAATCTCTACTACAGACGAAGTTGCTAAACTCCTTTCTAACGCCCACCTAACCACCTGGACCCTATTCCCTCTCAAACACTATGGTCACCCTCTGACTCTATCCTACACTAACTCACATCTTCCATCTCTCTCTCACCTCTGGCGTTTTCCCCAATGCTCTAAAACATGCACTGGTCACCCCCATACTTAAAAAGCCGTCCTTGGACCCTACCAATCTTAACAACCTATGCCTTATCTCCTTGCTCCCTTTTTTCCTCTAAACTCCTTGAATACCTGGTTTACAACCAACTGAGTGACCTCCTCCATTAAGAATAACCTTCTTGATCCCCTTCAATCTGGATTTCGTCCTCAACACTCCACAGAAACTGCTCTTTTTTAAAACTCACAAATGACCTATTAACTGCAAAAACCAACGGACACTATTCTGTACTCCTACTTCTGGACCTTTCAGCTGCCTTTGACACGGTTGACCACCCCCTCCTCCTCAAAAAACTTTACTCCCTTTGTTCTAAGCGACTGTTCTCTTAAGTAGCTCTCATCCTACATATCTTCAGTGTCACTTACAATTCTACTTCCTCCACTCCTCTTCCCTTCTCAGTCAGGGTCTCCCAAGGTTCTGTTCTTGGACCTCTTTTATTTTTCAATCTACAACTCTTCCCTGGGTCAGCTGATGGCCCCTCATGGCTTTCAATATCATTTCTACGCTGGTGACAAACAAATCTATCTCTCCACCCCTCAACTCACTCCATCATTCTCCTCACGCATCTCTAACTTACTAACAGACATATCTGTATGGATGTCACACCACTTCCTCAAATTCAACTTGTCCAAAACCGAACATCTAATATTTCCTCCCCCACGTGCCTCTTCCCCTGACTTATCTGTCGAGCAATGGTACAACCATCCACCCATCCCCACATGTCAGCGTGCTAGGTGTTATCCTGGACTCTGAACTCTCCTTTTGGCCCCACATCCAATCACTTTCCAAAGCTTGTCCCCTCAACCTCCGCAACATCTCTAAACTATGTCCCTTTCTAACCAATGAAACCACAAAGCTCCTGATTCACTCCCTGGTTATCTCTCGCTTTGACTACTGCAATTCCCTCCTCATTGGCTTACCTTTTTAAATAGACTATTCCCCCTTCAGTCCATCATGAATGCTGCTGCCAGACTCATCCACCTTACAAACCGCAGTGTCTGCTACCCCTCTCTGCCAATCCCTCCATTGGCTGCCACTTACCCAACCAATTAAATTCAAAATACTAACAATAACTTACAAAGTCATGCACAACTCTGCCCCCAGCTACATCACTAGCCTAGTCTCAAAATACCAACCTAATCGCCCACTTCATTCCTCCCAAGACCTCCTGCTCTCTAGCTACCTCATCACCTCCTCCCATATCCGCCTCCCAGGATTTCTCTCGAGCCTCGCCCATCCTCTGGAATTCGCTACCCCAATCTGTCAGACTGCCTCCAAATTGATCCACTTTTAGATGATCCCTGAAAAGGTTCCTCTTCGGAGAAGCCTATCCTGCCTCCATCTAACAACTGCACTAATTTGTGCCAATTTGGGAAAAAATAAATAAATTTTATATATATATATATATATAATATACACACCGGTGCGAACAGATGCCGCTCGGCAGCTTCCAGCTCCCCCCCCCTTGCCATTCCTTCCTCCTTTGTGGGATCCCCATAGGATCAGGGGCGCAGGAAAAATCGCCTTTTAAAAGTTAGAAGGGAAGGACCATAGGTGACGGGGGCGGGGCTTAGCACTGCGTTGGCATCCTCCAATGTTCAGCGCGCGAAGGGAGGTTTTAAAAGGCACCATTTGTGATGTTTCATGCTGCTGGAGGGACACAAGCAAAGGTGGTATTAAGAGGTTTGGTGACCCAGGCATTCCTTTTTGACACATTTACAGCATCAGGCTGAGCATTAATAGCAGCGATGGAGCTGGACTATTGCTCAAGCAGTGGATGCATTCCTTCTTTTAGTACCTCTGCTTTTGTGCATAGGGCTAGGAGCGGAAGAAGGGTAAAAAACCCCTTAAAGGGCTCTAGTAAGACTATTAGTCACACGGCAGTCTAGAATCATCTAAAAAATGATGGCATCCTCCCCTGGGAGTGATATGGCTAGTCAGAGTGAGCCATCAGGAGGGGCAAGTGTTGCAGCTGCTCTTAACACTGCATCCCCTATGTATATTACCCAGGAGTTTTTTTTCCCTTCGACCATTTTAAGCATGGAGCAAAAAAATGTATGCTTTATTTGCATTCCAGACTGGGGCTAAGCGTAGCAGGTCACCGTCCATTGCTCAGGACCCTCATACTGAGGAACAAGGAGCAAGAAATTATGAATTTTCTTTCAAAGGACCAGGAAGAGGCTAAAGTCTCCTCTTCCAAAGAACCTGATACGGAGATATGGGTTGGTTCGCTCCACATTTTTACTGCCAGCAGCACAGTCAGTCGATGAGCCTACTT
This sequence comes from Lithobates pipiens, assembly GCF_037356315.1. NCBI lineage: Eukaryota > Metazoa > Chordata > Amphibia > Anura > Ranidae > Lithobates > Lithobates pipiens. Next base: position 21,770,686 of record NW_027507696.1, read on the forward strand.
CTGGTTTGGGTTCACTAAAGCCTCCCCAATCTGATCATTCTTTGCCTATCCATTCATGGCTAAGGGAGCACCCAGATAAACAAACAAACAATTTTTCACTCCAAACATTTTTTCAATACTTTATCCTATGGAGGAAGACTTTTATAAAAAAAAAAAATGGGGAATTCTAGAAATTGACGCTGCTATATCCTCTGTAAATAAAAACCTGACTTGTCCAGTTGGCAATGCTCATATGCTAAAGGATCCAACAGATAAGAAGTTGGAGTTCCTTTTTAAAAACTATATTTCGCTCACAGGTTCAGTAGTTCAACCTGCGCTGGCAGAGATTGGAGTATCTCAGTCCTTAAAGGACCAGTTTACAGATGTACTCAGTTATTCCTGATCAGCAGGCCCAGGATTTGGTATATCAGAAGCATTGTGTTTCACAGTAGATGCTATGAAAGAGTCTATTCTCCAGGCCTCGCGGCTCACGTCAGATTCAAGAGGTAAACCTCAGGGTCAGTGCCGGGGGGCCAAAAGAGGACCTGGGGAGGAAACCCACAAAACAAAATACTAAAGCCTCCTTATGAAGGGATGCCCACGATCACTCGAGTGTGGGGGGGGGGGGGGGGCCGGGGAGGCTTCTACAGTTTTCAAGGGTCTGTCAGGAACAATGTCAAGTCAGATGGGTGGCTTCCTCAATTTCTCTAGGTTACAAACTAGAGTTCCCGTCTCGTTTTCTCAGATCAACGTTCCAAGAGACCCAATGATATAGAAGTCTCTTTCTAACTCTGGATCATCTCTTATCTCAAGGAGTGATATCGGAGGTCCCCTTGGAAGAGCGAGGTTTGGGCTTTTATCCAAACCTGTTCACGGTTCCAAAACCAAGCTGGGATGTCGGTCCCATTTTAGATCTCGAACATCTAAACCAAATTTTAAATATCCGTTCCTTTCACATGGAGTCAATCCGATCAGTAGTCTCCATCCTACAAGGGGGGGGAGACTTCTGGCGTTAATCGTCATCAAGGATGCTTGTCTCCATGTGCTCTTCCATTTTTTTTATTTTATTTTTTGCCCCCCCCCCCCCCCCCCCGCTCATCAGAAATTCCTACGCTTCGAGGTAGAAAATCTTTATTTTCAGTTTTGTAGCTCTACTTTTCGGTCTGGCTACTGTTCCTCGAGCCAGGACAAAGGTCCTGGCTCCTCCTTTAGCCAGGTTAAGGTGGTATCAGGTTTTCATTTAAACCGGGATGTTTTTCTGCCTTCAGAAAAGTCACTACATTCTCTTGATGTGGTGAGGGGGAGGTCAAGGTCTATTTGAAAACAACTGCTCAGATTCGTAAAACAGCTGTTTTGTTTGTGTTGTCAGAAGGTCCAAAGAGAGTACAGGCAGCATCGAAGTTTACCATTTCTAAATGGATTCGTCAAGTGATTGTTCAAGCTTATAGTTTAAAGAGGAAAATTCTTCCTTTTCATATTAAAGCACACTCCGCCAGGGTTGTTAGTGCTTCTTGGGCAGTGCATCACCAAGCCTCCATGGCTCAGATTTGCAAGGCCGCAACTTGGTCTTCAGTCCATACATTTACCAGCTTCTATCAAGTAGATGTAAAAGGTCATGAGGATATCGCCTTTGGGCACAATGTACTGCAGGCTGCAGTATAAGTCCTTTAGTCTCTTGGTGCCCTACTTTTGTTGTCTCCCTCCCTTCAGTTGCCATTGCTATGTAACTACATTGGTACTACATAGTAACTACTATGGTGCTGTGTCCTGTGATGTACGATAAGAAAATAGGATTTTTTATAACCGCTTACCTGCAAAAATCCTTTTCTTTTAAGTACATCCCGGGACACAGAGGTTCTGTGGTATACATGTGCATTGCTTGGCTACAAAACTGAGGTACTCCCAGTAGTGGGAGGGGTTATATAGGGAGTGCAGTTTTTGTCTTAGGGCGTGCCAGTGTCCATCACCTGAAGGTGGCCTATAACCCACATAGTAACTACTATGGCCCTGTGTCCCGTGATGTACGATAAGAAAAGGAGTTTACCGGTAAGCTGTTATAAAAATCCTATTTATTCATCATCCCCTGGGGAAAACCATATGTTTACACTTGCAGTAGGGAATACTTCACACGGATAAAGATGTGGTGTGTGTGTGTTTGTGTTTTTTTTTTTTTTTTTTTGTCTCCCTGGGCATTGAGCTTTCAATTATTATTGCCATTAAAATGGCAAAGTACAGCTTGGCAATGTCTCAGACTATCTGTGTCTATTATCTGCTGCGTGACTGGTTAATACTAGTGTCACATTTCTGTAGCCGGTGTATGCTTTGGGAATAGGAAAATGGCAGTACATGTAGCTGGCTGGATAGGAAACATTTATTTCCTTTGTAATAAACAAGATACAGTTCCACTTTGTAATTTGACAAACAGTGCTAACCTGCAGTTTTACTTTGAAACCCAATACACTTTCTCCTTCATATTAAATCATTCACAGGGATCACCATTTCTCTCATAACAGTTAATGCATCTTAAAGGATCATTGATAAGCTTCTGCATTCCTCATCAGTGCTCTTTCAGTCAATTCAAGTGAAGTCATTTTTATTTTTGCCTTGCGTTTTTAGCTGAAAATAACTTGATTGAAAATACAGCCTTGCATTACCACTTCTAATTTACATTTTGGCAAGAAGCTAGAGGGATGTTCGCTGTTTGAGCGCTCTGCCCCCTGTGAGACTTCTGAGCAGGCTCGCTATAAAAATAAATTTCTAGCATCCGTCATGTTAAATATACGTATGTTTGTTTTTGTTTTTTTGTTTTTTTTTCTTTTAATTGCTGCACAAACTAAATTTATTACATTTTTTTTGTATGTATTGAGACTGCAAGGCACAAACTTGAACAAACAAAATTCCCAGTGTGTTCCTCAAATTAACTTGCTGTAACTTGTGGTTCTGAAGAAGCTTCCTTTGCCAAACTTCCTGCATGGCTGTACTACAGTTTCCTTGTAAGAGGTCTGTCTCTTATTGTTCGTTCTCTGATCTTACAGTAATGCATATCTTTTTATTAGTCAATTACAGCTGTGTTGCTCTGGGGCAAAGTTATTATTTTTATTTATATATGACTGAAACCATGTGTGCAGATCTGTGCAAACTAAACCCCGAAACATTCTTTAATATAAATGGATATGATCCTGTGTGAGGAGAAAAGTAAAGCAATGGAAGCAGAGGGCTGCCAAAAAACGTAAATTGTACACTTTTAATGTATACATTTTACATGGACTGTGGCTTGTGCTGTCGCTTTTTGGTCTATACATACAAAAACAAAATCTGGTAAGTACCGTATATACTCGAGTATAGGCCGACCCGAATATAAGCCGAGGCCCCCAATTTACCCCCAAAAAACTGGAAAACGTATTGACTCGTGTATAAGCCGAGGGTGAGACATGGCTGTCCATCCCTGTGTGTCCGTCCATCCCTGTGTGTGTGTCCGTCCATCCATCCCTGTGTGTGTGTCCATCCATCCATCCATCCATCCCTGTGTGTGTGTCCGTCCATCCATCCCTGTGTGTGTATCCATCCATCCCTGTGTGTGTGTGTGTGTGTGTGTGTGTGTGTATTCATCCATCCATCCATCCATCCCTGTGTGTGTGTGTGTGTGTGTGTGTGTGTGTGTGTGTGTATCCATCCGTGTGTGTGTGTGTGTGTGTGTGTGTGTGTGTGTCCGTGCAGCCTTGTGTGTGTGTCCAGCCTACCTGTGTCCCAAGCCTCCGTCCCGTGCCTCCTCTGTCCCGTGCCTCCTCTGTCCCGTGCCTCCTCTGTCCCGTGCCTCCTCTGTCCCGTGCCTCCTCTGTCCCGTGCCTCCTCTGTCCCGTGCCTCCTCTGTCCCGTGCCTCCTCTGTCCCGTGCCTCCTCTGTCCCGTGCCTCCTCTGTCCCGTGCCTCCTCTGTCCCGTGCCTCCTCTGTCCCGTGCCTCCTCTGTCCCGTGCCTCCTCTGTCCCGTGCCTCCTCTGTCCCGTGCCTCCTCTGTCCCGTGCCTCCTCTGTCCCGTGCCTCCTCTGTCCCGTGCCTCCTCTGTCCCGTGCCTCCTCTGTCCCGTGCCTCCTCTGTCCCGTGCCTCCTCTGTCCCGTGCCTCCTCTGTCCCGTGCCTCCTCTGTCCCGTGCCTCCTCTGTCCCGTGCCTCCTCTGTCCCGTGCCTCCTCTGTCCCGTGCCTCCTCTGTCCCGTGCCTCCTCTGTCCCGTGCCTCCTCTGTCCCGTGCCTCCTCTGTCCCGTGCCTCCTCTGTCCCGTGCCTCCTCTGTCCCGTGCCTCCTCTGTCCCGTGCCTCCTCTGTCCCGTGCCTCCTCTGTCCCGTGCCTCCTCTGTCCCGTGCCTCCTCTGTCCCGTGCCTCCTCTGTCCCGTGCCTCCTCTGTCCCGTGCCTCCTCTGTCCCGTGCCTCCTCTGTCCCGTGCCTCCTCTGTCCCGTGCCTCCTCTGTCCCGTGCCTCCTCTGTCCCGTGCCTCCTCTGTCCCGTGCCTCCTCTGTCCCGTGCCTCCTCTGTCCCGTGCCTCCTCTGTCCCGTGCCTCCTCCGTCCCGTGCCTCCTCCGTCCCGTGTCGTGCCGATGGATCGCCGCTCCAGGATCGCCGCTCTTCTCGGCGGCCATTCTACAATTCAAAAGCCGCGCCTCCGTCCTCCGCCTGTGATAGGCGGAACACTCAATTTCCCAGCAGCCTGTGTTCCGCCTATCACGGACATCCTCTCATACTCGTCCGTAGTTTGAGAATGAACGGATGTCCGTGATAGGCGGAACACTGACTGCTGGGAAATTCAGTGTTCCGCCTATCGGAGGCGGAGAAGGAGGCGCGGCTTTTGAATTTTAATGTCCGCCGTCTGTCTGCTCGATACGCTGATCGAGCAGTCAGACAGCGGTGACTCGAGTATAAGCCGAGGGGGCACTTTCAGCCTCAAAAAAGAGGCTGAAAATCTCGGCTTATACTCGAGTATATACGGTAATACTATATCATATACAGATTGAACATTTCTTCATTATATCTCACTTAAACGTATAGTACAGGACAATGGATATTCATAGACCCTGAATTATAGCCTACTTTTGGATGATTAGCAAAAACTTTTGCTCTGTACTCAATCTGGGTGCCCTGTCCTTAGATGATTGGGGGGGGGGGGATATATTAAATGATTGCCTCACAACCTGAAATTAACATGGTTGGTTTGAGGATTTGCATCATTTAATTTACAGAACATGCTCACAACTTTGAAGATTTTATTTTTATTGTGAAGCAAACCACAAATCGGACAAAATAACAGGAAAAGTCAATGTGCATAACTTTTCACCCCCCTAATGTCAATACTTTGTAAAGCTAACTTTTGCGGCCATCTCAGCTCCAAGTCGCTTTGGATAAGTCTCTGAGCTTGCCACATCTTACCACTGGAATTTTTGCCTGGGCTTTGACTAGGCCATTCCAACACAATTACATGTTTCCTCTTAAACCACTCAAGTGTTGCTTTAGCAGTGTGTTTGGGGTCATTGTCCTGCTGGAAGGTGAGCCTCTGTCCTAGCCTCAAATCAGAGTTGTACAGGTTTAGCGCAAAAGTATCCCTGTATTTAGCACCATCCATCTTTCCCTCAACTCTGACCAGTTTCTCAGTCCTGACTGCTGAAAAACATCCCCACAGTGAGATGCTGCCACCACCATATTTCACTTTGGGGATGGTGTTCTTTGGGTGATGTGATGTGTTGGGTTTGCGCCAGACATAGCGTTATTTTTTTTTTTTTTTGATGGCCAAAAATTTTGATTTTAGTCTCATCAGACCAGAGCACCTTCCTCTATTCATTTTGGGAGTCTCCCACATGACTTTTCGCAAACTCAAAACGTGTCATTTTGTTTTTTTCTTAAAGTAATGGCCTTCTTCTGGCCACTCTGCCATAAAGCCCAACTATGGAGCGTACAGCTTATTGTCCTCCTATGTACAGAAACTCCAGTCTCTGCTATGGAACTCTGCAGCTCCTCCAGGGTTACCTTGGGTCTCTCTGCTGCCTCTCTGATTAATGCCCTCCTTGCCCGGTCTGTGAATTTTGGTGCGTGGCCCTCTCTTGGCAGGTTTGCTGTTGTGCCATGTTCTTTCCATTTGGTTATGATAGATTTGATGGTGCTCCTAGGGATCATCAAAGATTTGGATTTTTTTTTTTTTTTTTTTTTTTTTTAAATAACCTAACCCTGACTTGTACTTCTTCTCAACAACATTGTCCCTTACTTGTTTGGCGAGTTCCTTGGTCTTCATGGCAGTGTTTGGTTAGTGGTGCCTCCTTGCTTAGGTGTCGTAGCCTCTGGGGCCTTTCAAAAAGATGTGCGTCTGTATGTGTATCTGTAATGACAGATCATGTGACGCTTAGATTGCACACAGGTAGACATAATTTCACTAATTATGACTTCTAAAGTTAATTGGTTGCTCCAGAGCTTTTTATGAGCTTCATAACAACAATTGTTTTATGTATATATTGTTCTAATTTTACTTCACCAACTTAGACTATTGTGTTCTGATCCATCACATATAATTCAGATTAAAAAAAAAAACATTGAACTACAGGCTGTAAGGTAACAAAATGTGACAACACTGAAGAAATTACACTTTGCTACAATGTAAAGTAGTGAGTGTAAAGCTTGTATAATAGTGTAAATTTGCTGTCCCCCCCTCAAAATAACTCCACACACGGCCATTAATGTCTAAACCGCTGGCAACAAAAGTGAGTACACCCCTAAGTGAAAATGTTCAAATTGGACGTGGAGTTCACTAGAGCTTCACAGGTTGTCACGGGAGTCCTTCCACTTCTCCATGACGACATCACGGAGCTGGTGGATGTTAGAGACCTTGCACTCTTCTACCTTCCATTTTTGATGATGCCCCACAGATGCTCAATAGGGTTTAGGTCTGGAGACATGCTTGGCCAGTCCATCACCTTTACCCTCAGCTTCTTTAGCAAGGCAGTGGTCGTTTTGGAGGTGTGTTTTGGAGTCGTTATGTTGGAATACTGCCCTGCGGCCCAGTTTTCTAGGCTCTGCTTCAATATGTCAGTCATGGTTCGCTCAATGAGCTGTAGCTGGCAGCTCTCCTGCAGCCCCGGGCCATGGCGCTCCCACCCCCATGCTTGACTGTAGGCAAGACGCGCTTGTCTTTGTACTCCTCGCCTGGTTGCGTTTATAATAATTTAAAATAAGTTTATATTGGTCTCATCAGACCAGAGGACATGGTTCCAGTAATCCATGTCGTTAGTCTTTTATTGTCTTCATCAAACTGTTTGTGTGCTTTCTTGTGCATCATTTTGGGATGACAGCCATGCAGACCAATTTGATGCAGTGTGGGGCATATGGTCTGAGCACTGACAGGCTGACCTTTCAACCTCTGCAGCAATGCTAGATGAACTCCTACACCGGTTTCCCAAAGACAACCTCTGGTTATGACGCTGAGCACATGCACTCAACTTCTTTGGTCAACAATGGCGAGGTCTGTTCTGAGTGGAACCTGTCCTGTCCTGTTAAGCCGCTGTATGGTCTTGGCTACTGTTCTGCAGCTCAGTTTCAGGGTCTTGGCAATTTTCTTATAGCCTAGGCTGTCTTTCTGTGGAGCAACTTTTTTATTTTTTGATTCTAGGAGTTCCATGTTGAGGTGCCATGTTGAACTTCCCGTAACCAGTATGAGAGAGTGAGAGAGATGACACCAAATGTTACCTGATCCCCATTCACACCTGAGAACTAACGTGTCGCATGACACCGGGGAGGGAAAATAGCTAATTGGGACCAATTTGGACATTTTCACTTGGAGGTGTACTCCCTTTTGTTGCCAGTGGTTTAGACATTAATGGCTGTGTGTTGAGTTATTTTGAGGAAATGGCTAATTTACACTGTTATACACGCTGTACATGCACTACTTTACATTGTAGCAAAGTGTCATTTCTTCAGTGTTGTCACATGAAATGATATAATAAAATGATTACAAAAAATGAGGTGTGTGTGTGTGTGTGTGTGTGTGTGTGTGTGTGTGTGTGTGTGTGTGTGTGTGTGTGTGTGTGTAAAATTCAGCTATCTTGTGTCCAAAGTATAATATAAATTATTGATGGGTTACAACACAGCAAAACAAGAAGCCGGGCAGACGTTGCATATATATACAAAGTAAACGTTGATATTGTACACATATAAGCATGAACGTACGGTACCAATCAAAATGAAACAACATTGTACAATTCATATAGACCTAAAAAAATTTAAAATGACCATCAAATTTTGTTATAAAATGTAATAAGGTCTTAATTTTTTTTTTTTTTTTTTTTATAAAAATTTTGAATTAATTGTTGACTGGCTCCTAGGGACCGCTTTAAGCCATGAAGTATGATGGCATCTAGTTGGGGATATAAGCGTTGCCCCCTGACTAGTTACCATCATACTTCATGGCTTAAAGCGGTCCCTAAGGGCCAGTTTCAACGTATTGGGTGAAACTATTGCCATCTCGGATTATCAACAACAAGCTCAAGTTTTGAAATCAAGATTTTTAGACAAAGGCTATACCGAGAGGGAGATTAATGAGACCATTGAAAATGGGAATATGGATAGAGATGTTATGCTTAACGGATCGAGAAGGGCCAATCAAGCACCAGATAATACATTTGGTTGTTCTTTGGTGACAGGGTATTCCAATCAACGTTTTTCTGTCAGAAAGATTTTTTTTTAGTAAATACTGGAATTAAAGGAGGACAGGGTACTTTGGTCCAGCCCTTCCAGACCGTCCTGTGGTTATCTACAGAGGAGCACCTTCTCTTCCTCATAGGATTGCTTCCAACATAGTTGATGCCCCTAGAACTATCTCCTTTTTTTTTTTTTTCTTCAAACTATGAAAGGTTTCTTTCCCTGTAGAAAATGCAATATTTGTCAAATTAATTCCTTTTAGAGGGCGGAAATGTTTCAATCGACTCAGACAAACAAATCATACAATAGTCATTCATTATATGGTCTACTGAGTGTGTGGTGTATATGATTCAGTGTCCATGCTCCAAACAGTACATTGGACATACGAAAAGAGCTTTACATGTACGTTTGTCTAAGCATGTGGGGAACATTAAACGTGGTTTCAGCAAACGTAACTTATCCAAACATTACGCTAAATAACACGATAAAAAGCTCAAAGGGACCCTTTTTGTAGCCTTGGATAAACTTCAACCTCACTGGAGGGGCACAAATAAAGTTAGAGCAATCTCCAGACTCGAAACGAGATGGATTTTTGACATGAAATCCTATGTGCCCTTTGTAAGGCTAGGTTCACACCGGAGCGATGCGGGAACGCTGCGAATCCGCGGAGTTTTCCCGCATCGCATGCCTCCCGCCGGCAGTTCACACTGCCCTATGCGGACTGCTGGGAGTGTCAGTGAAATGTTAATGACACCCCCAGATCAGTCCGCATATCGCAGTGCGATCTGCAAACTCGGACAGGAATCGGATCGCATGGTGTGAACACCCATGCGATCCGATTCTGCTGCGGACCAAAAAAAGGGTCCCGTACGAGTTTGCGGCGGGTGCGATGCGAATTCAGCCATACTATCTGTATGGCTGAACTCGCATCGCACAGAGATCGGATGTGATTTGCACTACAGTGCGGTGCGAATCACATCCGGTTCTCGCTGCCGCAGCGGTGTGAACCCAGCCTAAACGTTGACTGGGATATTCATTGTTTTATTAATAGTTCTTAGTTTTTTTATTTTTTGTATTAAAATTTTGACCTTATTACATTTTATGGTAATTTTTTTTTTTTTTTTTCATTTTAGGTCTATATGAATTGTACAATATTGTTTCATTTTGATTGGTACATTCATGCTTTATAAGTATGCAATATCAATGTTTACTTTGCATATATGCAATGTCTGCCTGGCTTCTTGTTTTGCTGTGTTGTAACCCATCAATAATTTATATTCTACTTCGGCCACAAGATGGCAGAATTTTTTTTCTTTTCTCTCTTTTGGCTTCCCTTTGTCTCATTTTTATTAAGCTTGCATAGATGGCCAGCAGTTAACATAGCGGCACCTTTCTGTTTCCATCATTCTATCCAGAGCGGCCAGCATCTAAGATGGCGCCGCGGGATTCTATCAAACGTCATGTGTAATGACAGCGTCACTCAGCCAATCCCCAGACGACGTCCTATTGTGACGAAATGCATAGGGTGGAGCATGTGACGGGGACGTCATTATGTCTCTTAGGAGATTGATGGGAAGCAAGTAGTAGGAAGCTTGTGGAGACGCCGCAATCTCCATCTTTGATCTACATTATTATTAAGCTTATGAAGGCTGAAATATCTTGTAAGTGCAATTTATTTGGCTCATTAAATTACCTTTTTATTGAGTACTACACCATGGGAGCATTTTTTGTTTGTTTTTTCGAGTGCCATGATTATAGCCTCAACTTCAGACACCTGTATAGGTTTTTGGGAGACCGAATTCCCTGTGCCTGGTGAGACTACCTAACGGTGGTCATTTTTAGTCGGTAAAGAGATTTATTACTCACTTGGGTATGGATTATCTTGGAAAAAGGATCTTTCTTCACCAATTCTCTCTTTTGGAATACTATTTCCACACTTTGGATAGAATTTTAAATTTATTTTTATTTTTTTTGGGCACGGATCTTCACTGGATTGGGACTTTTTTTGTTTTTTGTTTTTTTTTATCGCTGATTTGAAAATTGAATAAGATGCACTTTTATTTTTTGCATATGTTTAGTGTTGCAATTTAATAAGTGGTTTCATTATTGTATATGATTCATCCGGTATATTAGTTACCACTTTTTAGTTTTAATAATTTATTGTGGTATCTGCCTTTTAGTTTTTTAGTTTGAGAGTTTTTCACCATTTACTTTTTAATCATTGTTTTGTTTCAATTATTGATGTTGTTTTCACATTATTAGCGCTGCATCTATAATTATCACATTGCATTTGAGTTTTTTGTATTTAGACTTTTGGTGCTGGCAGCTTTTATTTATTTTCAATATATTTTTTAGTTTTTTATTTCTAGCGCAGCGTTAACCTTCGTTCTCATAATTTTTTTTTTTTTTTTTTTTTTTACACCTCCTAGATTACACAATATTTGTATATCCCCCAAATTCAGCTTTAAGGAGCTCTAAAATCATTTCCAATGCCCAATATTCTACTTCAGATTGGATTCATGGTCGCCATTTCTTAGGCTGGGTTCACACATATGCAATTTGGATGCGGGTTTCCCTGCATCCAGACATGACAGGAAACTGTGTCTGACTCTCAGTGGAGCTGGTTCACACACCTTCGGGGTGTCCACAGTTGCACTGAAAAAGGGTCCTGTGCATCTTTGGCTCAGTTTCAGGTCCGAAATGCAGGCGAAAATTCAGAGCTGATTCGCACCTGAAATGGATGTCAGGGACTCCCCAGACCCCCTGCTGCAAGCCACAGGTGCAGCTAGCATGGACCCGCCCTTAGTGTTTTTGTGTGTTGTGTTTTTTTTTTTTTTTTTTATTTATTTTATTTATTTATTTTTTTCCTACTTGTGCTGATGTTAGTTCTTTGCTTTTCCAGGGATGAAGCTGCATGCTTTGCAATTCAGAAGGGGCTGCAGGCATCAAGAAGTAGCATCAAGTACTTTAAACACAATGATATGAATGACTTGGAGAGATTGTTAAAGGAACAGGAAGTGGAAGATCAAAAGGTAAATTATTAATTAAATATACAAAAGATCTATAAATCTACTTGTTTATGTTGTGGTTGGATGTTTGCTTGATTTTTATCCCTTATATTGGTAAGTTGCTTTTTTTTGTTGGATTCTTCTAGCTAACAACAATTACAAACTTCTAAACTCTGGCAATGGGCCCTGCCCATTAAATAATTTTAATTATATTTAAAGTAGTGCTGCAAATATGTTTTTAATAGTGGTTCTTTTGTAAAGGCTGTTTAAGGCAAGGTTCAAACTTGTGCGGGTCATGCGGCTTGCATCTGTGTGGGCACAGCAGCTCATTCATTTGAATGGGCTGCTGCACCCTCGGGAAATGCGGCCTCATGGCACTATGCAATTTTGCATGCCCCGAAAACCCAATGCATTTTCTAATGCCTTGGGGTGCTGTTAAGAATTATAGGCACATCTGCAAAAAAGCAGTGCCTTTTGTCTGTGGCTCAGGGAATGGGTGCTGTTAGCATGCGATGCCCAATCCTTGTGTGTTAACCTAGACTAACACTTGCAAGACATTGAGATTTTATACATCAGAATGAATATAGATGTCTTTTCAGCGGATTTTTGTTCAAACTGTTTGCTTTAGAAACCAGTTCAAAGGTTTTGTTTATGAACTTGTGGAAGAGAGTATATGAACATCCAACTCTCAACTGTCATTTCTCCCACAACACTGAAACACTGAGCTTTTACATACAAGCAGGAAGTCTGTTAGCACGGTTTGATTTTCTTGGGCTAAAATCCCTTGTATGATGTGTTAAAACACGCATCTTGACACAACGCACTGACTAATGTATGTGCAATATGGTGTGTAGAGATATGCAATATAAAGTGCATTGCCATGCTTTTTGAAACCTTTACATAAATTTCAATAGCTAAAGACATCAGGAAAAAAATGCACCAAAAGTTTGAGCCATATACCTGTTATTTATCTGTTCGTTACATAGCGCAAATGGACAAATCTTTTACTGTGACTACTGTTTTTGCCCCGTCAGTCAAGGGATGTCAGGTGGAAGGCAAGTTACTGGACCACCCAGTGTGCAAACTTTGGTTTGCACCAAAAACTAGCTAGAATTTGCTCATTGTATGGCCAGTGATACCAAAGTCTAATTTTATTTTTCATTAAAAATAATAAACCTGTTATACTTACCTGCTCTGTGTAGTAGTTTTGCACAGAGCAGCCTGGACCCTTCTCTTCTCGGGTCCCTCTTTGGTGCTCTGGGCTCCTCCCTCCTGTTGCATGCCCCCACAGCTTGCTGTGAACCACAGCTCCCAGTGTCTAGACACTGAGCCTGGCCACACCCCCTCTCTCTCCTCATTGGCTCACTGACTTTCACAGCAGCTGGAGCCAATGGCGCCTTGCTGCTCTGTCAGCCAAAGAGGAGGGGAGTGCTGGACAGCCGAGTCTCTCCTGCAACATCACTGGATCTGGATGGACCTCAGGTAGGTATTGGGGGGGGGGGGGGGGTGAGGAAGCTGCTACACGTGTGTTTTTTTTTTTTTTTTTTTTTAATCTTATTGCGCGTGTGTTCCAAAGGGTGTGCAGCATAAAATGGGAAACAATTGCTTCCCACAGGACTGCAGTGTATATCCGCCCCGGCCGCTATGCATGACGCCCCAACGTCACACTGGGTGTGTTGGGGGTAGGGCATTCTTACTTGGACAGCTGACTCGCAAGCAGCCAGCGCCTGGGGGGGATACCCAACGCACGCTGGAGATGGAATCAACTTTGCTGGCGCCGCATCACCAAGAGGTGATGTCATGCACGGGGCATGACGCTGATGCAACCCGGAAAGCCCACCCAGTCCCCCAGTGACTTAGAGGGGAGGCACCGGTTGTGCATCATAGCTCCCAGACCAGGAACAGAACAGCCAGACAAAAACAACCATGCCTCAAAGAAAAAAAAAATCTTATTTGTAAAAAAAAAAAAAGTTTTCCCTGTATGTTGGCACTGGTTCCTTGCTGTGAATAAGACAACCTGCAGTACATGGCACACAATGCATATTTATAGACCGAGGAATTGGGAGTTATTCACTTTATTGTCGTACACCCTGCCATTTTAGCTCTGCTTTCAGCTCAAGAAATTTGGGGTTTTTGTAAACTTTTGTAACTTTTTTTTTTTTTTTTTTTTCCTCCTATCGTCTTCCAGGACTGCCTCTGAGATATAGGGCTCCTCCCTCCGGGACAGGAAACATGTCAACCCAATCAAATAAAAAGGGTGGTCCTCCAAGCCCTCCTCAGTTTTTTGTTTCCTGCCGGATGGGAAGGAGCATGTCGGAACTAGCAGGGGAGCTCCTTATCTCAGGGAGTGTCCTAGGCGAGCACCTGGTGGACCTAGCCCATAGCACCCCTCAGTCCTATGAAGGGGAGGAGAGGGTCGCTAACAGTCTCTGCTGCCACCTAACGTTCGGAGAGAACGGGACCCCGATGTGCGGCAAATCTCCCCACTATCTCACTAACCGCTCGTACCTGGCTGGTCGGATCGCAGGCGGGAGACTATCGGATCCACTGGCTGGCGTTCGGGTACTGCATGGAGCGGTGTGGTCGTAGGAACGAACGGCGTGATTGGGCGTAGTCTTTGCGTTCCAGCGTTCGGAAGTACGAGAGAGGCACTTCCGCCGGAATTGCGTAATCAGGGGGCGCCGCGGGACCTGTACCAGTCCCCAGGGCGCAGCAGTGTGGCTGTAGGGCTGTCTGGAGCGGTGTGAAGCCTCAGGGAGACTGAGTGAATACAGGAACTATGGAGGGCACAGTGGTGCAAGTAGACTCCGGTTCGGCAGGCTCCAGCACCTCCCAGGTAAGCTTGGTGAGGGCAGACCAGGTCTTACACTGGGGGGTTGAGGGGTCACTTTGACCATAGTACCCTCCCGGGGTGGGGAACCTGCTGGTGAGGGGGGCACTTCCTAGGCAGACCTTAAAAGCACAGTGGTGTGGGTCAGGGGAGGTCTTCTAATGGGAGCCTGTTTTTTCTCCTTTTTCAGGTCAAACAGGATAGAGCAGGAGATACCCTTGCCCAGAAGGAAATGTGCCGTGTGTGGGGCTAAGTTAGGCACAGGCTGGGAGAAGCCGATTTGCCCGGAGTGTGTCAGTAGCCTTGTCAAGGAAGACTCTGTGGCAGCTTGTCACAAAGTCTTGACATCCGTAAAGGATGAGATTGCATCTACTTTCCAGTCGTTTAAGAGTATGATGGACCGGATGCAGGGTCACTTTGTTTCCTTACCCAGGGCTGTTGGCATGCCTTCCTTATCTGAGCCAAGTCAGGAGGAAGAGGGGGATAAGGAGAGGGTCCCAAGGTCGCTAGCCTCCTCTCGGACAGGGTCAACTTCCGAGTCTGAGGGGGAGGAAGAGTCCCCTAGGGCATCCAGATACAAGTTATCTTTGGACGACGTGGGTAACCTTCTTAAAGCGATATATGACACTCTGGAAATCAGGGAAGAACAGGTCCAACTTTCAAAGCACGACTTGATGTATCAGGGGTCGAGTGCACAGAAAGACAAGGTATTCCCCGTTCACAAATCATTGATTGAGGCAATTTTGCTGGAGTGGGAGCAGCCAGAAAATAGGCCGTTTTTTTTTTTTTTTTTTTTCAGGCAGCCTTAAACGGAGGTTCCCTTTTGAGATGGATGTGGTGCGTCCCTGGAACAAGGTCCCCAAGCTTGATGCGCCTTTGGCTAAAGTCTCTCAGAAGACGGATTTGGCCTTTGATAACATGGATTCACTCAGGGATCCCATGGATAAGAGGGGAGATGTACTGCTCAAAAGGGCTTGGGATGCCTCTTCGATTGGGCTCAAACCAGCCCTTGCAGCCACCTGTGTGGCCAGGAATTTGGAGTGTTGGCTTACCCAGTTGCAGTCGCATATTTCAGCGGGTACTTCCAGGCAACAACTGTTTTAGTCCTTCTGTTGCTGTTCAAGGCAGTGGGCTTTTTGGCTGATGCCTCCGCAGAGTCAGTTAAACTAGCCTCTAGGTCTGCTGCATTAGTGAATGTAGCCAGAAGGGCCGTATGGCTTATGACCTGGACGGGTGACGCAGCTTCAAAGTTAAAGCTGTGCAGATTACCTTTTTCGGGGGACCACTTGTTCAGGCCTGGCCTGCAAGAGGCGTTAGAGCGCACGCAGGATAAGAAGAAAGCTTTCCCAGAGAAGAAAAAAGGCTGAAGGAAAGCGTTTTTTTCAAGGCACCAGGCAACAGAACCTGCAGGAAAGGGATGTTCACCCTAAGAAACATTGGTCGGGTCACATTGGTTTTATTTAATCCTCCTCAATCCACCTCTAAGACCCAGTGACTCCTGTGTCCCTGTGAGGGGAAGGCTGGGGAAGTTCCTCCCACAATGGGTCGCTTCAACCGAAAGCCTGTTCATACGTGATGTTATAGGGAACGGCTACAGGTTGGAGTGTCTGTTCCCCTCCCGAATTTTCAGGTAACCAGGTTACCAAGAGATCAAGAGAAGGCGAAGGCCCTGGGTCTTCTTTTGGGAGACCTGGTAGGCCAAAGAGGTATTGGTACAGGTACCCCAGGAGGAATGAGGCTTGGGTGTCTACTCCCACGTCTTCGTGGTAAAGAAGCTTTTGGGGAAATTCAGGCTGATCCTGAATCTACGCCCCTTGAACAGGTTCATAAAATACAAACTGTTCTGGATGGAGTCAATCTTTTAGGTAACCAAGTTTCTGTTTTTCGGGGTTGTCACGTGGCCACGGTGGACCTCAGGGATGTGTATTTACACATCCCGATTCATCCGGAGTCCCAGAGGTTTCTCGGGTTAGCAGTCCAGACAAGCATGGGGGTGGTACACTTCCAGTTCCAGGCTCTTCCTTTCGGGCTCTCGGCCTCACCAAGGATTTTTACGAAGGTACTGGCAGAGGCTCTGGCCCCCGTTAAGGCTCAGGGCTATAACGGTGATTCCATATTTGGACGATCTCCTGTTTTTATAGCCCATTCAGCCCAACAGCTGGAGAAAGACTTGCAGGAGGCATTGGTTTTCCTGCGTTCACTGGGGTGGCTGATCAACCAGGAAAAATCCCAGTTGACCCCCTCACAGGAGGTCCTGTATTTAGGGTACAGGATCTCTTCTGTAGAAATGAGGGTGTTTCTCCCGGGGGAGAAGATCAGGAATGTAGAGCAGGCGGTAGCCCAGCTTCAATCGGTTCGGGAAGCCCAGATCAGGGAGGTTATGAGAGTCCTGGGACTGATGACGTCCTGTTTTCCAGCGGTGGCTTGGGCAAGGCATCATCAGTGCCCATTGCAGAGTCTTATGCTCCGTTATTGGGACGGCAAGGAGCAGAGCCTGGATCAGGTTATGCCCCTATCCTCTGCGGTCAGGAGTTCTCTGTGGTGGTGGCGGGCCCAGGTCAACTTGGACAAGGGTCCTCCCTGGTCCAGAGAGGCCACGGTGGTGGTCACGCCAGTGCGTTTGGTTGGGGTGCCCACCTAGCTCAGGGGGCCTGGTCAAAAGTAGAGGCAGGCTGTTTCTCAAACCAGAAGGAGCCTCTAGTGATTTTGAAGGCGATAGAAGCCTTCCAGTCCCAGATAGAGGGGCGGGATCTGTAGGTCCGGTCAGACAACGTGGCAGTAGCTTATCTGAATAAGCGGGGGGGGGGGGGGGGGGAGACCAGAAGGGTCTTGCAGACAGAATTTTTTTATTGGGCCGAGAGGAACCTGTACTCAATGTCAGCAAATCATCTGAAAGGCTCTCGCTCTCAGAACTCGCTGGCTGATTTTCTCAGTTGGCAGAAGGTAGGCCAAGACGAGTGGTCCCTCAACAGGGAAGTGTTCGCGGTGATTGTGTCTTGCTTGGGCCGGCCGGAGATGGACCTATTTGCAGCAGAGGGCAACAGGAAGGTGACACAGTTCTTTTCCATTCACCCGCAGGATCAGGCCAGGGGGATAGACGCCTTTGCCAATCCTTGGCAATTCGGTCTTTGCTATGCCTTCCCTCCAGTAAGGATGATTGCAGAGGTTCTACAGAAGTTCTTAACAGAAGCTTCGGGCCTCATCTTAGTGGCACCTTTTTGGCCAAGGAGATCCTGGTTTGCCAGTCTGAAGAGGTTGGCCATTCATCCCCCTTTATTCCTTCCGATCAGGGAGGATTTGGTTTCCCAGGGGCCCATTCTACATCCTCAGATAGAGCGACTCAATCTTACGGCCTGGTATCTGAGGAACAGCTCCTAAGATCACAGGGGTTCTCAGAGAGTGGTTAAAACCTTGTTGGAATGCCGTAAGCCGGTAACCAGGGCGATTTACGCCAAGATAGGGAAAAGGTTTAACTCCTGGTTTCGGGAACAGGGAGTGAAGTATCTCGGGGTACTGGCAGTCTTAGATTTTCTTCAGGCGGGGGTACAGTTGGGGCTTTCTATCAGTACCCTAAAGGTGCAGGCGGCGGCGGCGGCCTTAAGTGTTTTCCTTCAGACCTCTCTCCAGCAGAATCCTTTCGTCAAGAACTTCTTCAAAGCTCTGGCTAGATCCAGGCCAGTGAAGATAAAGACTTGCCCTACCTGGGATTTGTCCTTGGTCCTTAGTTCCTTGACCCGAGATCCCTTTGAGCCCTTAGAGCAGGCATTCCTTTAAATGGATAGTACTGAAAACAGTTTTTTTTTTTATAGCGATCACCTCAGCCAGAAGGGTGAGCGCTCTGCAAGCTCTCTCGATCAGGGAGCCGTTTTTGTTAATTTTTAGAGGACAGGGTAGTACTTAAGACTGACCCTAGTTTTCTCCCTAAGGTTGTGTCTACTTTTCATAGGACACAAGACATTATTTTGCCAACATTTTTTTTCCAACCTCAGACAGGGATGAGTTAAGATCTTTGAGGATGTTAGAAAAAGCCTTTTAGTTTTTTCTGGAAGCCACTAGGGACTTCAGGAAGTCAGATTTACTTTTTGTTAATTTTGAGGGCGCTCGCAAGGGCTGCAAGGCGTCCACATCGTCTATCACCAGATGGATAAGATTGGCGATAGTTAAAGCTTATGAGTTAGAGGGGAAGTAGGCTCCCTTAGTAAAGGCACATTCTACCAGGGCGGTTTCTGTTTCATGGGCAGAGAGGGCTGGAGCCTCTCCGCAGGAGATCTGTAAGGCAGCAACTTGGTCGAGCTACTCTACATTTGCAAGACATTACCGTCTGGATTTACTGTCTGATAAGGAACAGACTTTTGGACGTAAGGTCCTCCAGGTAGTGGTCCCGCCCTGACAAGGTGAGTTCCTTGCTTATCATCTCAGAGGCTGTCCTGGAAGACGATAGGAGAAAACCGGAGTTATACTTACCGGTAACTCTCTTTCTAGTCAAACATGACTGTCCAGGGTAACGATCCCAGTAGAGGGCACTCCTGCATTTAAGGACCCCACGGACAGGAAGGCCGAGGCAGTGGCTTGTTCCTTGTTTACGGTTGTGGGGTAAACCATGCGACCAGGACTGGCATCCGCCCTTGTTTCGCAGACACTAAGTGGGCAAAACTGTTGCACCGCGAATTGGGAGAACAGGCTTTTCCTGTCTGCGTGGAACTAGCAGACCAACTAGTGCAAGGCCCTAAGTACATTTGTGACGCAGCCCTCTGTTATACAGGGCTTCAGTGTCAGCTGTGGTGCTGAGGCGCCTGATTTGGTTGAAATGCTGGTCTGCCGACCAGGCATCCAAAAAAAGCCCTGACGGATCTTCCCTCTTTGGATGACATTATTAAAAATGCCACAGGTGGTAAGAGTACTCTACTTCCACAGGCCAGGAAGGCTAAGGAGCCACACCATAGGCAAGGGCCCTCTTTCTCCGCTCACAAACTGCTTTTTCGTCCGCCCAGGGCTTCGACCAAGTGTCCCCAGCCCGACAGGACGACTTCTGAATGACCAAAGTGTCCCTGGAACCGCAAGCCTGCGAGCAAAAGTGCTACCGCATGAAGGTTTTCCCCCACCCGCAACATGGATGGTGGCTCGCCTTCAGGAGTTTGCAGCCCGGTGGACCTCTCGGCTGTCCAACCAATGGGTCTGCCATCTGAATTCCTCCGGCTACAAGATAGAGTTCCTCTCTTGGCCGCAGAACAGATTCTTCCCCTCCAGCATACCCGTACTCCCGGCTCGCCGGGAGGCCCTTTTGGGGGGGTGATAAGGGACCTGCTGAGTGGTGGGGTGATAGTACCTGTTCCGGACTCGGGATGTTTCCAAGGGTTCTACTCAAACCTATTTGGACGTACTCCTTCCTTCTCGGGGACTACGATCTTGGATCTAAAAGCCCTCAATTACTTTGTGAAAGTACAGAGGTTCAGAATGGAATCAGTTCGCTCAATAGTCACTGCACTCCATCAAGGGGACTCCGTGGCATCCTTGGACATCCAGGGTGCGTACCTGCACATACCCATATGCCTCCGGCATCATAAGTCTCTGCGATTTGCAGTCGGGGAAGCCCACTACCAGTTTGTGGCTCTCCCTTTTGGTTTGGCATCAGCCCCCTGAGTTTTTACCAAGGTATTGGCTCCTGCTTTGGCATTGCTTCGGCAACGCAGGATTGCAATTGTGGGATACCTAGACGATCTCCTCCTGAAGCATCTTCCACCTCAGAGTTAGAGGAAGATCTGGCGATCGCCATGCAGGAATTTGGGTGGCTGTTGAACCTAAAAAAGTCGGTGATTGTACTGACTCAGCGTTTGGAGTACCTAAGCTTACTGCTGGACTCCATGAAACCGAGAGTGTTTCTCCTTTCAGACAAGCTGCAGACTCTCAGAGCCGCGGCAAAACTGCTGATGAACCGCAGGTGGTCATCGCTACACTTCTGCATGTGAGTCTTGGGACTCATGGTGGCCCCCTTCGAGGCAGTACCGTATGCCCAGTTTCACACCAGAGTCCTGCAGAAGGAGATTTTGACAAAATGGGACAAATCTCCGTTATCCTTAGATCGACAGATTCAGGTGAGCCAGTTAGTCAGGGATTCCCTGCTCTGGTGGCTGAGGTCCCCGGCACTTTGGTCTGGGAAGTCCTTCCTACCTCTGAAATGGACAGTGATCACAACGGATCGCAGACCTAGTGCGTCTGGTGGCAGCCGCCCCTTGGCGACTGCCATTACGAGAAGACCTTCTGTCTCGAGGTCCAATTCTCCATCCTGCTTTACCATCGCTGGTTTTAACGGCATGGCTATTGAGAGCCAGGTGTTGAGGAACCGGGGTATTTCGGACTCGGTGATCCCAACTATGCTGAGAGCGCGAAATTTTCTCGGAAGATATATCATCGTACCTGGAAGGCCTACATCTCTATGTGTGAGGAGAAAGGATGGCATCCGTGCTCCTTTTTCTATGTCCAGGGTCCTGCTGTTTCTTCAGCAAGGAGTAGACCAGAAATTGGCTTTGGGCACCATTAAGGACAAATATCAGCTTTGGCTGTCTTTCTTCAGCGACCCCTGGCGTCTCGCTCTTTAGTGAGCACTTTTTGTTCAAGGGGTCCGACCTGTAGTTCCTCCCTCCAGTGCATCCACCGTTACCCCCGTGGGATCTGAATCTGGTATTATCTGCGCTTCAAAAACGGTCATTTGAGAATATCAGAGAGATTCCCCTGTTGACTCTTTCCCAGAAAGTGGTCTTTCTAGTGGCCATTACATCGGTCAGGAGGGTTTCAGAACTGGCGGCCTTGTCCTGCCAGTCGCCCTATCTGGTTATCCACAAGGATAAGGCGGTGTTGCGCCCACAACCTTTTTTTCTGCGGAAGGTGGTTTTGGTGTTTCACATCAATGAAAACCATTGTGTTAAACCTCTCTGTGTCCGAAGCCGACACATCCTAACGAGGTGGCTCTCCATTCCCTGGATGTGGTTCGGGCTCTGAGAGTGTATTTGTCTGCCATGGCTCCCTTTCAGTGGCTGGTCTGAAAAAAGGAATGGCGGTCTCGTCAGCCACCATTTCCAGGTGGATCAGACAGATTGTATACAGGCCTACGCCTTGAAAGGGCAGGTGCCCCCCTTCCCAGTCACAGCCCACTCCACAAGAGCAATCGGAACGTCTTGGGCCTTCCGACATCAAGCGTCTGCCGCTCAAGTGTGTAAAGCGGCGACTTGGTTGTCTGTTCACACTTTTACGAAATTCTAAATGGTAGATGTCAGTGCATCGGCTGATGCCTGTTTTGGCCGCAAAGTTTTGCAGGCGGCTGTATAGTTGCAATTGCACATACAATTTTCTCCTGTTTTTTTTTTAGTTTTTTTTTTTTTTTTTTTGGGTAAAAACGCAATACTTTTAAGTTAATGCACTGTTGCATTTGTTACCGCAGTTCTGGTGGGGTTTGAGGGTAGTGTCTCTCTATTGAGGAGCACCCTGTTTTTTTTTGTGGGTACAAAGGTTTGGTTATCCCACACACTGGCCGTTTTTTTTTTTTTTTTTTTTTGTGGGTAAAGTTTTATACTAGTTCCTACATGCCATGGTAGGTGACGTTTTATGCTGTTTTCCCACCCCTTGTTTTGGCACTGCTTGGGGACGACCCAATGGCTAAAGAGGGGAGCTGTGTCAGTCGGTGAATTACAGAGAAAATAGGATTTTTTTGTACTCACCGTAAAATCCTTTTCTCTGTAATTCACCGACTGATACAGCACCCGCCCCTCCTATTTTTCTATGTTATACTGCTTGTTGACGTACTGAAGCTGCATGGCAGGCTGAGGGGTTGTTGCCTAATGGACCGCCCCTTGGAAATTAGAGCTAACTGGACTAGGGCAATGAATAACCAACACGACCCTGTATTTCAGGATGGAGCAGGTGCCTTCATTCATGGCTAAAGGCTTGGGCAGCAGAAGCTGCCTATAAAAGGCATCTCACACTTATGCCCATCCTTTTTCTGAGACTCTTGGCTAATTTATGAAAATAGTCACATGTAGCAAGGTTTTGCTTTATCGGAAGAAAGGTACCAAAACTGTCCTTTTTTTATTAGGCACCTCTATCTCCTGTAAATGCAGAGCACCTGCACACTCTAACCAGGCTTGGCCCACACAGTCCACCAAGCCTTTCTGAAAGCCCTTATCACAATGAAGCGCTGCAATCAATCATAAGAGCGGCGGGAAGTCTGTTGCAGTTTACATCATTCTGGGTTGCAGACATCCCAGACCTCTATGTTCAATCAGTGATTTTAAAAGGGTACACAATGGATTTCAAAACTCACAGATTTCTTCTTTCAAGTCAACCGAAAAAAAATTCCAGTGACAGATATGCAGAATGATCTGAACCAACTCTTGCTCTGGGGAGTTGTACCAGTGCGATCACAGGACAGGTTAGGGGAAGTCTAACCTGTTCATGGTACCCAAGCCCAAGAGGGAGTATTCACCCTATTCTGTGCATAGAAACTCTCAACAAATTCCTTCTAATTCCAAAATTTCTCATGGAGTCCACAAGGTCAGTAGTTTCTATCTCTAAGTCAAAGGGAACAAATTGCATCTGTGAACATTGAAGTTTCTATCTCCTTGTTCCCAATTTACCCATGTTATCAGTGATTTCTACTCTTTGCCGTTTCATGCTACTATTACAACTTTGTCACACTGCCCTTTGGCCCAACCCTATTTTCCCAGGTTGTTCTCAAATGTCTTGGCACCCTTGCTTGCCCACGTTATAACTCGGGGCATTTTAAGTGACAAGATATCTAGCTGACCTTTTCCTGAAGGATTTGTCTCCCCTACAAATCTCTACAAATGTTCAAAAGACAGTTCAGCTGCTCCAGGCTTTTGATTGGGTGATCAATTTGACAGACCTGCTCTGCAGCATTCCCCACACCTGGCATACTTGGATTCAAGAGGAGCGACGTGCTGACATCACTGCATACTGCCCTGGACCTGGAAGACACGGGCAGCCTATAAGACCCGGCTGGCTTGTTGATTTTAATAGCAGCGCTTATATGAAAGAACGCTTGTAAGTGCAATCTTTTATTTTAATAAATATTTTGTGTATGAATTACACTGTGGAGGCATTTTTGTTTTCCACATGGGGGAGGAATATTGCCTAGAATACCTTGGTACCATCTGGGAGTCGCAGTTGTGGGACTACCCTCCTGACTCCTAAAGTGAACCCCTGTCTGTGAAAGAAATTTCAAGCGCTTGCAGATCTCCCTAAAAAGAGATCTCAGAATCTGGTAAGTGACAGTGTGAACAGTGATGGAGGATTTTTTTTCTTGGAATCTATCACCATTTTGTGTGTGTGTGTGTGTGTGTGTGTGTGTTTGTTTTTTTTTTTTTTTTTTGTGATGTCACGATTAACAGACTACTAATGATTCAAGCATATTTGGAGTATTTTATATTATATATGGTTTTGGATCGGATCTCCGGGACTCTATATATTTACTGTTCAAGTAATCACCCATTCACTTTGAGATAATATCATTTCACTGAGTGTTCAAATTTATGTTTCACTAAGTGTATGTGTTCTTGGTGGTAATTTTATGTAAAACTTTTTACAGCGCAGCTAATAGGTTTGGAATACTTGGATTCAACCCTGGACACATCCCAAGCAAAAGTCTTTCTTCCAAAAAATAAAATAAAAAATTCTTTCTCCTAAAAGCTCAAACTCAACTGTGATCCAAGAGAAATCCCACAGTGACGCTTGCTATGAGAGTTCTGGGTCTAATGGTGGCCTCCTGCAAGTCAGTACCTTTTCACCCAATTTCAGTCAAGTACTCTGCAGCTAAATCTTCCATCAGCATGGAAAAGCGAAGCATGCTCTTTCCCTGATCTAGCAATGCTCCTATCCAGTCAGACAAAAACTTATTTGTCTTGGTGGTACACCACTGTAACTCTAACACACAGTCGGACATTCTGACCACAAAATCCGTCAGAAAAAAATCTGACGGATTTTGTCCAAAACTTGTGTCGCATACACACGGTCGGACAAAGTTGTCTGGAATTCCGATAGTTCGGAAGGTGGTGACATTCGTTGCGTACGACGGGACTACGTAGAGGTTAGTAGCAAATAGTTTTGGTCTCGTAATTTGATCTGAGCATGTGTGGCACTTTGTCCGGACCTTTTCCGTCAGAATTTCCCGCCGTGTGTACAGGTGTGTCTGTTAGACTGGGGAGGATCCTTATAATCCTTGATAGTTAGGCAACGTGGTCAGGAGAAGAAGCTAAACTTCCCTTCAACCTCTTGGAACTAAGAATGCTCAGGTTGTCCGTCCAGTACTGGACCCTTCTTCTAAAGGGACACTCAACTCTGGTGCAGTGACATTATCAGTCATCAAGGGGCACAAGGAGCTTGGCTGCCTTGAAGGGAACAAACCGGATTCTCTTATTGACAGAAAATCATTGCCCAGCAATTTCTGCTGTTCACATCCCAGGAGTGTGGATAGCTGGCAGGTAGATTATCTCAGTCACCATCTCTTGGATCAAGGGGAGCGGTCTCTTCATCCACATGTGTCCAGTCTCATATGTCTAAATGGGTACATCCTAGACTCCAGAAAGAACAACAAACCTCCACTAAGCATAAAATGGAGCAGGAAGTTGGTGATTTTCTTTTGGCACCAAAATGGACTAGAAGAATCTAAGTACACAGACATGCTCTGACTTCCAGCAGACAGCACCTAACTTCTTCCCAACAGACCAAATCTGCTATTTCAAGGCCCTCTAATCCACCTTGCTTCAGAGTCTCTCACTTTAACGACATGGCTGTTGAAACCCAGGTCTTAAAGGATAGAAGGGTTTCCGAGTCTGTAAATCCTACCTTGCTGAAGGCAAGAAAGGCGGCATCCGGGAAGAACTATTATGGTACTGGGAAACTTTGCCCGGTGCGAGTGCAGTCAGTTCTGCTTCAGAGATTACTCTGTACCACACATTCTAGTCTTCCTACAGGTCTTGACCAGAATCTAGCTTTTAGCACCCTGAAAGGGCAAGTATTGGTCTTATCCATTTTCTTTCAAAGTCCTTTGACTTTTCACTTCTTTGTAAAAAAACCTTTTATTTAAGGTGTTTCCAAACCGCAGCACTAACTTTAACAGTTTGCATATTCTGCCTGGGTGGGTTTCCAATTTCCCCCAGGTACTCCGGTTTTCTTTCACACGCCAAAGACATGCTGGTAGGGTAATTGGCTCCTGTCTAAATTGGCCTGTGTATGTATGAATGTGAGTTAGGGACCTTAGATTGTAAGCTCCTTGCGGGCAAGGATTGATGTGACTGTACAATATATGTGTAAAGTGCTGTGGAAATTCATAGCACTATATAAGTACCTAATAATAAATAAAATGAATGTTAGGCCCCTCTTGCAGCACGCCCTGCTTCCCTTGGACCTTAATTCGGTTCTCTCTGCCCTGCAAAAACCACGCTTTGAACCCACCATGGATTTTCCTTAGTCTTTTGGCAGTAAAGTAGCCTTTCTGGTAGCTATTGGGTCTGTCAGATGTGTCACCGAATGGCCTTTCCACTTACTATACAACATCAAGGTTGTATTATACCCATCCTCTCTTCCAAATGCGGTTTCAGCATTCCATCTCCATGAGGACATTATTCTGCCATCCTTGTGTCCTGTTTCTTGGCATCCAAAGAAATGCTCTTTCATTGCCTGGATGTAGTCAGAACAATTAAAATGTACCCAAAAGCTGTTACTTGCATTATACAAACTGATTCCTTGTTTGTTCTTTCCTCCAAGACCTTGCAAGGGTCGCCCCGCTTCAAAATCCACTATTGCACAGTGGGTAAGGAGTTTAATTACATGAGCCTATGCCTTTTTAAAGTAGTTGTAAAGTCGCATGTATTACTTTGATTCTTTGTTTTTGGTCAATGTTCAGTACAGTGTGTGTGTGTGTGTGTGTGTGTGTGTGTGTGTGTCTTCCTAAAATTACAATGCTAAATTCCTGCTTTGCAGAGCCCGGCTGTCCTTTCATGTTACCTCCCATAACCGCGCAGGAGTATATTTTTATTCAACTGCTTGCTGACCGCTGGATGACGATGTACATCAGCAGAATGGCACAGCTGCGTAAATGGGCTTACCCGTACATCCCACCATCGATGCAAGCTAGTGCGTGCACGCCATGGAAAAAATAGGACCAGGGGATAGAGATGTGAAGATGCAGGGAGAGATCAAAGGGTTAAGACTCGCCGTATGAACAGAGAGATCCTGTTCCTGCCTAGCCTAACAGGATAGCGATCTGCCTTGTTTACATCGGCAGAACACTGTCCTGTCTCTCTGGGGAGTGATCATGGGTGGCCGGCAGACATTGTGTCTGCTGGACCTACCGATTGGCTCTCCCCCACTGGCTATTAAAAAAAAAAAAAAAAAAAAAAATGACGTACAGGTACGTTGTTTCATGCAATGGAGCTGACCTGTCGCAGCATATGTATATGGTTAAAGGATAAGTTCACCTTTTTAATAAATAAATGCACATCTTTTTGCAGGTTAAAAAAAAAGTGTGCATGTATTTATTTATTTCCTTGAAGTCTGAAAAGCATTGCACTCACAACCATCAGATTGCAGCTGAGCAAGGCTGCAGCTGCTGGAACATATTACATATACATACGAAACAGATATAACATGTTACAAAAGGTGAACAACTTCTCCTTTTAAATTATTGGTAATCTTTGTATTTTTAGTGCAATGTAGAGTAAGTGGGATGAGTGTTTTAATCTTTTTTACATAATCAATTTATTAATTGTTTTTTTTTTTTTTTTTTACTACTACAACTTCAAATTTAAATTATAGGGAAAATTTTGGGTTCCTACATGCAGTAGACTTTGTATTGGCAAGTTTGTTGACATAGGAAATTATTTTGAAGCAATATGTTCATAGTTGTTCCACTGGGAAAAATTATCTTTTATGGAAGCCTTTATATTAAACACACTTTAACTGATGTCAGTTTATAGCAATAGTTACAGCTAAATCATGTATCCATGTAAATTTCACTTGTGGCAGTATATGATAATTATTTGACTACTTTACAACACTAGAAAAATGAGGCCTAGTAACCTCAACTGGCCAATAAAAGTAGAAGTAATAATAACTTCTTTGGATACAAGGTCAGTCTCTTTTTTTTTTTTTTTTTTTTTTTCTTTTCTTTTCTTTTTCTTTCTTTAATGTGGTGTAACAAATGGCATACAAATGGAACATGAGGATTTAATGTACATGACTCCAGTAAAGAAGTAAATTATCCCACTAGGTAAAGCGCTTGTGTCTAAAATGCTGAGCTTAAAAAATATTATCATGAAAACTGTTATCTGCATTGTTTTGTCTACTTCGCAGCAAGAAGAGAAATCACAGTGGTGATAGCCTACTGGCCAACACTGCGAGAGATCACACACATGTTCTTGTAAACTTTACGGGTAACAGATTTGTATAATTACTGGCATTCCTGTGTATGGGCCAGTGCTTGGAAGAGTGATGTTTAAAGGCAAAAGAACTCTGACAAAGTAAATATAACAAACGCGCTGATTTATTGCCATTTCTGCACTCCCGCTACACCCCCCCACACCTTCTTCCTTTTTTTTTTTGGCTTTTGCAAGCTGGGCTTGGAAACCCTTGTGCCAAGAACATAGTGTTGCATGATAAATGGCCACACTGATGTATACCATTAGTAAAGCTCACATTGTTTGTGGCTGACAAAAATGTACAAGACCCAACATGGGAATAGTAAACCGTGAAACTGGAAAAATATGCGACAGATTAGAAAATAAACATTAAAGGAATGCCAATAAGTGAAGAGTGTCTTTTTAGTGCATCAGACACTGAATATAATAAAGTATTGCTTGTTTGTTTTATTGCGGTATTTTTTTCCTGTGTTCTGTTAAACCATGAATTGCTTGTTTGTTAATCAGAATCCACGCAAGGCCAGAGTGACAAGAAGATTCATTGTTGCAGAAGGATTATATATGAACACAGGTGACATATGCCCTCTCCCACAACTGGTAAGTAGGTTTCATGTCTAGGTTAGACTTTGACATCTATATCTTATCTGATATATTCAGGTGTGTGTGTGTGTGTGTGTGTATGTGTATATATTTTGTAGCACAGTAGGTGTGGGAAAGTGGGTAATGTGACTGAGGGGCAAGATAGGAAGGAGAGTGCTATGACTGACAATCGGAGGGAGTGCTGTGACTGGTGAGGGGGTGAGTTGAGGGGGCTTTGTGACCGCCCGCAGACCCCAACAACCAATGGCCAGGGTTGTCGGAAAGAGGCCCTTGTCCTCCTCAACATGGGGACAAGGTGCTTTGGGGTGGGGGGTGCAAGGGCCCCCCCCCCCTCCATGTTAAGGGCATGTGGCCTGGTACAGTTCACTCGTCCCCACACCCTTTCCTGACCTGCTGGGCTGCGTGCTCGGATAAGGGTCTGGTATGGAAAATTGCATGTGGGGTTCCCCTTAATATCCATGCCAGGACTGGTATGCTCTTGGAGGGGGAACCCATGCCGTGTGTGTGTGTGTGTGTGTGTAGTTCCCCATAAAGATTCATACCAGACGCAGTGTCTGCATTGTTGGGATCAAAGTCTGATCCCCGTTGAAGTCAGACTTTAAGTCGCAGGGCAAAGTCGGACCCCTTTTCGGAAAGAATTCAGTCAAAGGTATTTAGTAAGAGGCATGGTAAGTTTTCTTGATGGTTTTCGGAAAACGTGAAAAAAAAAAAAAGTAAAAAATGAAAACTTATTTTTTATTTTTTTTATTTTTTTACACAAAGTTGTCCATTTATAAGATATTTCTCACACACGGCATGTACATAGCAAAAAAGACACCCAAAATGACATTTCTCTTTCGTTCACGGACTGACACAGCTCCATTTAATTTTGACCATTCACCTTCAGGAGAGGACTAGGCAGAACATGTTATACATGTTAAGAAACCGAACTTTACAGTTCCGCCCAGGGGGCGGTCCCTCCTGTAATAACCCCTCAGCCTGCTTCCTGCAGCTCAGTTTTTTTGTTTTTTTTCTGCCTAGTGAAGGAGATGGACCTAGGATCCCTGCTGGACCATCGGTCCTGGGATTTTTTATTATTTTGTTTTGCTGAATGGTTGCCTTTTGCGCAAGATTTTAAGAACCTGTTATCTATCAACAGCTGGCTGGGTGACAGGCTGGATAATCTAGATCCTTGTAGTCTCCCCAGCCTGGCCATCGAGCGTGTGCAGACCCTAGCTACTCGCTGGGTCGGGCATGACATGCCCCTCAGGCTCCAGGGGCGGCCGGTGAGCGCAATGCTCCGGGGCACACATATGACCAGACTACCGATGTCTTTGTCACAGTGTGCAGTTGCCAGCAGCCACCCAATACTGATTGGAGAGTGGGTCTTTGATGGGATGTCCCCAGCTCGTCCGGATGGTAAGTACAGCTCTCCCTGCCTCGGCGGGATTGATCAGCTGGGTATTCCCTGGGAGGTCGATTAGGGGGTCCCTCTCCTCCCTCTCTTCTCTCCCTGTCCCCATTTTCTCTGACCTCCCTCCCGTGGGGAATGCTGCATGATGGGCTGCTGAGCGGTGTGTGTACCTGTAGCCAGGGGTCCCCTGGGGGCTCTCACCTTAAATGGGGGGCTGCGCTGAGTGGCTGTGTGCCTGGGTGTCTGGAGGTCTGCATGTGCTGATTTCCATAGCGTTGTCCTGCCACCATTTTCTCTGTCCGTTCACTGTGTACAGTTGTTTGTTGGCCATTTTTGATGTGCCTCAGTGGAAAGCATAGCCAGGGGCCATTTTTCTGTAGCTTGGCTGCCATTTTCTCTGTGATTTATGTCCTTTATACAGGGTGGCCATTTTGTTGTAGTCCAGCACGGTTTTTATGCTTGGCGCTGGTCCCTGCTGCTCAGAACAGCGTGGTTTTTCACTCGTGAGACCTGGGAGCTGATACTGGACACAGGCACTTGTAACTGTACAGCGCAGCACTCGGTTGGGGTGGTGAGTCCTGCGGTGGGGGCCCCTCAGAATGCAGCAGCTAGGAGGGTGGGATTGTGCACCAGTCCGAAGTCCCCAAGGGTGGCAAACAGGGTGGGTCAGCATTTCTTCAGAAACTGGTGTTTCTTCCCCTGAACTCCCGGCAATTGCTACCGGCTTGTCTGCAAACAGTGCAGTGCCTTTGGACGCTTTGTCGGCGGTCCTTGAAACGTTCGTTGCCAGGGTGGAGGTGGTGTGGGAGCAAAGGTGGTAAAAAGCACCCCCTGCCCCTTCTCCTCCGGGGAGAGCTCTGACGCAGACTTGGGCCCCCGAAGAGACTGGCGGCCCCTGCTCTGTTGCTTCAGATGACGCTGACCAGGACCGATCAGAAAGTAAGGATCAGTCCCCTTCCGGGTCCACGCAAGACAAATTGCTAGTTGGAGCACTTCTCACAGCTGTGCGTGATACCCTGAAAATTCAGGATACAGCAGGTTCCTCTGCTGAAGTAGCGGTCCCTTTTGGGTCCTGTAAGCCAGCCCGTACACCTTTGGTGTTTCCGTATCTGACTTATTTTGATAAATACCCCTTTGAGGAGAGCCTTCTTAAAAAATGGTTGGCTCCTCTGGTCGTGGACCCCCCAGTATCCAGGTTAAATAAAGTAACTACGATCCGGTAGAGGGGACACCTGCATTTTAAGGACCCTACTGACAGGAAGGCCAAGGCAGTGGCCCGTTCCTTGTTTACGGTTGTGGGGTCAGCAATACGACCAGTACTGACCACAGCACTTGTGTCGCAGACACTTACTGAATGGGCAAAACTTTTGTACCGCGAATTGGAGAAGCAGCAGGCTACTCCCGTCTACGTGGAACTAGCAGACCAGTTAGTGCATGACCTTAAGTACGTTTGTGACGCCGTTCAGTGTCAGTAGTGGTGCTGAGGCACCTGATTTGGCTAAAATGCTGGTCTGCGGACCAGGCATCTAAAAAAATAAATAAAAAAAAAATAAAAAAGCCTTGACGGATCTACCCTTCCTTGGTGAGTGGCTCTTTGGATGACATTATTAAGGGTGTCACAGGTGGGAAGAGTACCTTGCTCCCACAGGCCAGGAAGACTAAGGAGCCACGCTGCAGGCAAGGGCCCTCATTTTCCGCTCGAGGCTTTTTCGTCCGTCTGGGACTAAACGCTCCCAGTCCGACAGGACGACCTCTGAGGGACAAAAGCGTCCCTGGATCTGCAAACCTGCGAGCAAAAGTGCTACGGCATGAAGGTTTGCCCCCGCCCATCACACGGGTGGAGGGTCGCCTTCGAGGGTTTGCAGCCCAGTGGGCCTCTCGGCTGTCTGCCCAATGGGTCTGCAACTTGATTTACTCTAGCTACAAGATAGTCCCTCTCTTGGCCACCAAACAGATTCTTCTCCTCCAGCATACCCTTACTCCCAGCTCGCCGGGAGGCCCTAATGGGGGTGGTAAGGGACCTGCTAAGCCGCGGGGTGATAGTTCCAGTTCCGGAGTCGGAAAGGTTTCAGGGGTTCTACTCAAACCTGTTTGTAGTCCCCAAAAAGGAAGGGGTACGTCCAATCTTGGACCTGAAAGCCCTCAATTGCTTTGTAAAAGTGCAGAGGTTCACAATGGAATTCGCTCAGTGGTCGCTGCACTCCATCAAGGGGACTCCCTGGTGTCTTTGGACATCCAGGATGCATACCTGCAGATACCCATATGCCTCAGGCATCAGAGGTTTCTGCGATTTGCAGTTGGGGAAGCCCATTACCAGTTTGTGGCTCTCCCCTTTGGCTTGACATCAGCATCCCGAGTCTTTACTAAGGTATTGCTCCAATTTTGGCATTGATGCTACAAATCGTAGGTTACCTAGACGATCTCCTCCTGAGAGCAGCTTCCGCCTCAGAATTAAAGGAGGATGTGGCGATCACCATGCAAACCCTGCAGGAATTTGGGTGGCTGTTGAACCTAAAAAAGTCTGTGCTCATACCGGCTCAGCACTTTGAGTACCTAGGCTTATTGCTGGACTCCATGGAAGCAAGAGTTTTTCTCCCTTCAGACAAACTGCAGACTCTCATAGCCGCAGTAAAAATATTGATGACCAGCAGGTGGTTGTCGCTGCTCTTCTGCATGCGAGTCCTGGGCCTCATGGTGGCCTCCTTCGAGGCGGTACCTTACGCACAGTTTCACAACAGAGTCTTTCAAAAATAGATCTTGACAAAATGGGACAAATCTCCGTTATCCCCGGATCGGCAGATTCAGATGAGCCAGTCAGTCAGGGACTCCCTGCTCTGGTGGCTGAGGTCCCCGACACTTCGGTCCGGGAAGTCATTCCTACCTCTACATTGGACAGTGATCACAACGGACTCCAGCCTGACCGGCTGGGGTGGAGTACTGGGAGTACAATCGACCCAGGGCCTCTGAGGGAGGAATCAAAGTTGCCGATCAATGTGCTTTGAGCGATCAGGCTATGCCTCTTCACATGGTCAATGAGACTACGAGGGCGTCCGATCAGGATCCAGTCAGACAACGCCACGGCGGTGGCATATGCCAACCATCAAGGAGGCACAAGAAGCTCTGCTGCAGCACGGGAGGTCGATCACATCCTTCAGTGGGCAGAGCGACATGTACATGCCTTGTCGGCCATTTTACATCCTGGGAGTAGAAAACTGGAAGGCGGACTACCTACAGTGCCTTGCGAAAGTATTCGGCCCCCTTGAACTTTTCAACCTTTTGCCACATTTCAGGTTTCAAACATAAAGATATACAATTTTTATTTTTTGTGAAGAATCACCAACAAGTGGGACACAATTGTGAAGTGGAACGAAATCTATTGGATTTTTGAAACTTTTTTAACTAATAAAAAAAATGAAAAGTGGGGCGTGCAAAATTATTCGGCCCCCTTGCGTTAATACTTTGTAGAGCCACCTTTTTTGCTGCGATTACAGCTGCAAGTCGCTTGGGGTATGTCTCTATCAGTTTTGCACATCGAGAGACTGAAATTCTTGCCCATTCTTCCTTGCAAAACAGCTCGAGCTCAGTGAGGTTGGATAGAGAGCGTTTGTGAACAGCAGTTTTCAGCTCTTTCCACAGATTCTCGATTGGATTCAGGTCTGGACTTTGACTTGGCCATTCTAACACCTGGATACGTTTATTTGTGAACCATTCCTTTGTAGATTTTGCTGTATGTTTGGGATCATTGTCTTGTTGGAAGATAAATCTCCGTCCCAGTTTCGGGTGTTTTGCAGACTCCAACAGGTTTTCATCCAGAATGGTCCTGTATTTGGCTGCATCCATCTTCTCCTCAATTTTAACCATCTTCCCTGTCCCTGCTGAAGAAAAGCAGGCCCAAACCATGATGCTGCCACCACCATGTTTGACAGTGGGGATGGTGTGTTGAGGGTGATGAGCTGTGTTGCTTTTACGCCAAACATATCGTTTTGCATTGTGGGCAAAAAGTTTGATTTTGGTTTCATCTGACCAGAGCACCTTCTTCCACATGTTTGGTGTGTCTCCCAGGTGGCTTGTGGCAAACTTGAGACGAGACTTTTTATGGATATCTTTGAGAAATGGCTTTCTTCTTGCCACTCTTCCATAAAGGCCAGATTTGTGCAGTGTACGACTGATTGTTGTCCTATGGACAGACTCTCCCACCTCAGCTGTAGTTCTCTGCAGTTCATCCAGAGTGATCATGGGTCTCTTGGCTGCATCTCTGATCAGTCTTCTCCTTGCATGAGCTGAAAGTTTAGAGGGACGGCCAGGTCTTGGTAGATTTGCAGTGGTCTGATACTCCCATTTCAAAATGATCGCTTGCACAGTGCTCCTTGGGATGTTTAAAGCTTGGGAAATGTTTTTGTATCCAAATCCGGCTTTAAACTTCTCCACAACAGTATTACGGACCTGCCTGGTGTGTTCCTTGGTCTTCATGATGCTCTCTGCGCTTTCAACAGAACCCTGAGACTATCACAGAGCAGGTGCATTTATACAGAGACTTGATTACACACAGGTGGATTCTATTTATCACCATCAGTCATTTAGGACAACATTGGATCATTCAGAGATCCTCGCTGAACTTGTGGAGTGAGTTTGCTGCACTGAAAGTAAAGTGGCCGAATAATTTTGCACGCACCACTTTTCAGTTTTTTATTTGCTAAAAAAGTTTAAATTATCCAATAGATTTTGTTCCAATTCACAATTGTGTCCCACTTGTTGGTGATTCTTCACAAAAAATTAAAATTTTATATCTTTATGTTTTGAAGCCTGAAATGTGGCAAAAGGTTGAAAAGTTCAAGGGGGCTGAATACTTTTGCAAGGCACTGTAAGTCGCCAGATGCTGGACCCAGGAGAATGGGCATTGCATCCGGAGGAGTTCAGGCTTCTGTGCCTGTGGTGGGGCACACCAGACGTGGATCTCCTGGCCTCCCAACTCAATCGGAAGGTGGCAAGGTTCGTATTCAGGACAAGAGATCCTTGGGCAGACGCGACGGAAGCGCTGGTGGCTCCGTGGGGTTGGAATCTGACTGATCTAAGCCTTTCCTCCGCTAAAACTGCTACCACGTCTGCTCCGAAGAATGGAGGCCTAGGGGATTCCAGTAATAGTGATTGCCCCAGATTGGCCTTGGCGTCCCTGGTACGCCTACCTAGTACGCCTGGTTGTGGACGCTCCCTGGCGACTAACGTTTTACAAGAGGATCTTCTGTGTCAAGGTCTGATTCTCCATCCTGCTTTACCATTGCTGGTTTTAACAGCATGGCTGAGAGCCAGACGCTAAGGAACCTGGGCCTGCCGGACTGTGATTTCAACTATGGCGAGGGCACTAAAATCTTCTTCTCGGAAGATATACCATCGTAACTGGAAGGCCTACATCACCATGTGTGAGGAGAAAGGGGTGGAGTCCGTGCACCTATGCCGTTTCCAGGATCCTGCTGTTTCTACAGTGAGGAGTAGACCAGAAAATTGGCTTTAAGCACCATTAAGGGACAAATATCGGCCTTGGCTGTTTTTTTTTTTTTCCAATGACCCCAGGCATCTCATTCTCTAGTGAGCACTTTTATTCAAGGGGTCCGGTATGTAGTTCCTCCGGTGCGTCCATCTTTACCCCCGTGGGATCTGAACCTGGTGCTATCAGCGCTTCAGAAACCGCCGCTTGAGAACATCAGGGAAATTAATTCGCTCTTTCTCAGAAAATGGTCTTCCTAGTGGCCATTACATAGGCCAGGAGGGTTTCGGAACTGGCGGCCTTGTCTTGCAAGTCGCCCTATCTGGTTATCCATAAGGATAAGGTGGTGTTGCGTCCACAACCTTCTTTTCTGCCGAAGGTGGTTTCGGCATTTCACATCAATGAAGATATTGTGTTACCATCTCTGTGTCCTAAACCGACACATCCTAAGGAGGTGGCCCTGAATGTAATCTGGGCTCTAAAGCCCCATACACACTATCAGATTGTCTGCTGATTTTTTTCCATCAGATTTACCAAAACCATATAATATGAGGTCAAACCTTAGGGGTTTCAATGTGTATGCAATCAGGCAGGCCCTTGTACTACATGGTTTTGGTAAAACTGAAGGAAAAAATCAGCAGACAATCTGAAAATGTGTATGAGGCTTTAGGGTGTATTTGTCTGCCATGACTCCCTTTCGAAAGTCAGACTCTCGGTTCGTTTTGGTAGCTGGTCCAAAAAAAAGTTATGGCGGTCTCGTCGGCCACTATTTCAAGGTGGATCAGACAGATTGTGGTACAGGCCTACGCCTTGAAGGGGCAGGTGTCCCCCTTTCCTGTCACGGGCCATTCCACCAGGGCAATTGGAACCTCTTGGGCTTTCCGACAATTTCTGATGCGGCTAGATAAGGTGGTGACTCCCCTGTTAGGGAGCACTTCTGGTTGTGGGTGAAGTTTTTATGCTGTTCCCACCCCTCGTTATCACACTACTTGGGGGCGTCCCTATGGTCAAGATTAATGGATGTGTCAGTGAACGAAAGAGAAAAAGTAGGATTTTTGTACTCGCGGTAAAATCCTTTCTCTCTGAAGTTCACTGACTGACACAGCACCCTCCCCTCCTATTGGTTTACGTTATACTGCTTGTTGATGTACTGAGCTGCAGAAAGCAGGCTGAGAGGTTATAACTGGAGGGACCGCCCCCTGGGCAGAACTGTAAAGTTCTGTTTTTTCACACATGTATAATATGTTCTGCCTAGTCCTCTCCTGAAGGTGACGTAATAACCCTATGGTCAAGATTAATGGAGCTGTGTCAGTCAGTCAACTTCAGAGAAAAGGATTTTACAGTGAGTACAAAAATCCAATTTTGCTACTCCTTCCAAGTATGGTGATACCACATGTTTGAGACTTTTACACAGCCTGGCCACATATAGAAGCCCAACATCCAAGTAGCACCTCCAGGCCTTCTGGGAGCATAAATTACACATATCATTTTCTGACTACCGATTACATTTTTGAAGGCCCTTCATATTTCTAACACATAGCATGTACATACCAAATAACAAAAGATTACTTGTGGTTTTAGTAGGGCAGTGGTCCACAGAGGAGAGCAATCGATCCAGGCAGCAGGCAGGGATGTGATCAGCAAATGCTACTGTCCATAGTTGGTACAGGCAGAGATACTGTCAGCACAGCCAAAGCATTGGTCCAGGTAGCAGGCAGAGATGTCCAGGCAGAAATGTTGTCTATAGTCCATAGAAGCAGCAGGCAGATATATGGTCAACACAGCCAAAGTATACATCCAGGCAGCAGGAAGAAACATGGTCCATAAAGTCCTGGTTCATCAGAGGCAGCTATATGCTCAGCACAGCCAAAGTATTGGTTCAGACAGCAGGAAGGACCATCAAGTTTGTGGACAGGGGTAGAGGCTTCTTCCACCCAAATCTCTTTGAAGCCTCCTGACACCAGACCCTGTTCTGGGAACACAGAAAACCCAAAAAATGTTTTTCTCTACTGAGAATTCTATTCTGAAGCCCCTCACATATGGGAGACCCCTGTGTACTGAAAGTATTGGGGCAAAAGATCAGTCCAAGTGGCAGGCAAAAACATGCAAAAATTGTAGAAACTGCACCTTTCCCTACTCAAACAAGCATTTCTGGATATGGTGAAAAAGATTTACTTCCTCAATAGGGATAGATTGTGGCCAATTCAGGCTAAAGCAGCTACCATGAAAACCCCTCAGGGCACAATAAAAACAAATATACATACACAAAAGGCAGTGCTATAAACTGAAATAATACAATACAAATATTCAAAAGTATTGTCATGCTGTGTGTGTGTGTGTGTGTGTGTGTGTGTGTGTGTGTGTGTATATGTATATATGTGTGTGTGTGTGTATGTATATGTATATGGGGGTACATACCTACCCCTTCAAATGAAGCTGTTAACAGAATCAACAACATTACAGGCATAAACGCATAGGTTTGGTCTCTCTGCCTCCAATCACGTCAGGGTGTGGGTTTACGATGACATCAGTGATGTCAGCACGCGGCTCAGTGATACTGCGTTCGCTACCGTTGGAAAGGGCAGCTGAATGTGGTAGGAGACCCCACGCTATCCCCGTATGGTCTGCTGATGTGATCTGTGATCTTGTCCAATGATGTAACAAAAAATGTATATCTGTGAATCCACAATTATTAAGAAAAATGTATTTAAAGAAACTCCACTGCAACTTCATTCGACACACACGCTCTCACACGCTATCATACAAAATAAAAATAACAAGTTGCCCTGATTGATGGTAAATGATCAAGGATGATGCCTTGAGCAGGTGAAAAAATAATCAATGGATAACTGTAAAATCTGTGAAAAGAATTAGTTAAAAAAAACTCCCAATACAATTAATGAAAAAAGTCAGATTGCTTCCAGGGCAAATGAAAGTCCATGTGTTGAAGATGCTAGTTCGATGTGATTCTCCACAGTGGCGCACAAACGCAACACCCAGGAAAAGTGAAATTTTAGTGCCTCCACCTCCCTATAAAAACTGCCTCTTACCAGCTGTAAATGACATGTGAACTGAATCGCCTTGAGGCGATTTAGTTTGCATATGTAGCACTATACAAGTTATTCATTCATCTCCTGTTACGGAAGATCAAAATGCACCTGTGGTTTATTACCCCACCTCGGGTCTCTGTGTGGTTTACCACTGCCCCCAGCGTTTTCGCAAACTGGATGGCCTCATATACACAAGTTCAGAAGGTCCCCATGAAAAGAATAAAGGCTTGCATAGTGTAAAACCTTTTATTAATCGACTTAAAAGAACAAAATTGCACAAAGTTTTGATAAAATAAATAAGAATGTAAAAATCGAGCCGGCCGGCTCTCGATAGCAGCCCGTTGCTTCGGGACCTGCGTACATGTGGTGACGTCAGCACATCACTCCTCCCTTCATAGGTTTCGTCACACCTGACGTCGTTCTGAGGAACGGGCGGCGTACAGACTCGCCACCTATTATACGTTTCTTAACAGAATGGTTCTGCCCTGTTCTGAGCTCCAAGTGTCCCTCACTCCAAATCCACCATATTGGAACAGGGCGAAATGCCCATATCTCACGGTTTACACTAACAGAATTAACTAAGTTAGATCCGCCATCCCGAGATGGGGCATAAGCCCACATATAAAAAATAGGATTTTTATAACCACTTATCTGTAAAATGTATTTTCTTGGAGTACATCATAGGACACAAAGACTTAAGTATTTACTTAGTGGGTTATAGCTACCTTCAGGTGTTGACACTGGCACACCCAATGCAGGAAGTTAAATCCCCTATATAACCCCTCCTCCTTCCAGGAGTACCTCAGTTTTTGTAGCCAAGCAATATACTTAAACCCCATAAAAGAAGTGGGGTGGGATCTCTGGCCTATGATATACTCCAAGAAAAGGATTTTACAGGTAAGCTGTTTTAAAAATCCTATTTTCTTTATCGTACATCATAACAGCTTACCTGTAAAATCCTTTTCTTGGAGTACATCATAGGACACAGAGCCTTAAGTATTAACTTAGTGGGATGCCCCATAGCAATGCTACTTGAGGGGAGGGAGACACAACCCTGTAGGGCACCCTCAGACTTTGAGGACTTCTACTGCCGCCTGCAGCACACTGCGCCCGAAGGCGATATCCTCATTCCTCCTTACATCCACTTGGTAAAATTTTGTGAATGTATGGACCGAAGACCAAGTTGCGGCCTTGCAGATCTGAGCAAAGGAGGCCTGGTGACACACTGCCCAAGAAGCACTAACCGCTCTGGTAGAGTGCGCATTAACTTGAATAGGGGGAATCTTGCCCCTTGAGTAATAAGTTTGAATTCTAACTTGCTGAATCCACTTGGCAACAGTGGATTTGGACACTCTGTCCTTTTTTTAGGACCCTCTGGCAGAATAAATAACACATCAGTCTTACAAATCTGAGCAGTTTTCTTTAACCACTTTCAGACCGGACCATTTTGCTGTCTTAAGACCAGGCCACTTTTTGCGATTCGGCACTGCGTCGCTTTAACTGACAATTGCGCGGTCGTGCGACGTGGCTCCCAAACAAAATTGACATCCTTTTTTCCCACAAATGGAGATTTCTTTTGGTGGTATTTGATCACCCCTGCGTGGTGTTTTTTTTTTTTTTTTGTGCTATAAACAAAAATAGAGCGACAATTTTGAAGAAAAAACGCATTTTTTTTTACTTTTTGTTATAATAAATATCCCCCAAAAATATATAAAAAAAAACATTTTTTTCCCTCAGTTTAGGCCGATATGTATTCTTCTACATATTTTTGGTAAAAAAAACGCCATAAGAGATTGATTGGTTTGCGCAAAAGTTATAGCGTTTACAAAATAGGGATAGTTTTATGGCATTTTTATTAATAATTTTTTTTTTTTAAACTAGTAATGGCGGCGATAAGCGATTTTTATTGTGACTGCGACATTATGGCGGACACATCGGACATTTTTGACACATTTTTGGGACCATTGTCATTTATACAGCAATCACTGCTATACAAATGCAGTGATTCCGGTGTAAATGACAATGGCAGTGTAGGGGTTAACCAGTGGGTGGCAGTGTAGGGGTTAACCAGTGGGTGGCAGTGTAGGGGTTAAGTGTTCCTAGGGGCGTGTTACTAACTGCGGGGGGCTGGGCTTTGTTTTAGTGAACACTGATCTCTGCTCCAATCACATGGAGCAGAGATCAGCGTCACTTGTTGCTAGGCAGAACTGGGAGATGCTGTTTACAACGGCATCTTCTCGTTCAGCCGCCATGTGAGACGATCGCGGGTATGCCCGTGGCAATCGAGTCCGTGGGACCCGCGACCGGACTCACGGGGGACCATTTAAAACTGGACGTACCTGTATGCCAATATGCCTGCCCGTGCCATTCTGCCGACGTACGTCGGCGTGCGCCGGTCAGGAAGTGGCTAAATAGATTTTCATTGCTCTCACTACATCAAGACAATGTAGTGACTTTTCTTCCCTGGAACATGGTTTTGGGAAAAACTATGGCAGGACAATATCTTCATTCAGATGAAAGCCTGAAACCACTTTTGGCAAAAAGCCTGGATGAAGGCGTAACAGCATTATGTCCTCTTGAATAAGCAAATATGGCTCTTTACAAGAAAGAGCAGCCTATTCTGAAACCCTCCTTGCTGAGGATATAGCAACCAAAAATATCAACTTCCTAGCCAGGACTAAGGGAACATGCTATAATGGTTCAAATGGCGGTTTTTGTAACACTGACAAAACTAAATTCAAGTCCCAAGGGGTTAAAGGTGATTTAACTGGCGGATTAATCCACATCACCCCTTGCATAAAACCCCGGACTAAAGAATGCGTAGCAAGCAGTCTTTGAAATAAAACCGATAAGGTTGAGACTTGGCCTTTAATGGTACTTAGGACCAACTTCATCTCTACTCCCAATTGTAGAAAGGCAAGGATTCTGCCTATAATATATCTCCGAGGGTGCCAACCCTTGGATTCACACCAGGAAACGTAAGCTTTCCAAACGCTATAATATACAGCTCAGGAAACTGGTTTGCTTGTATTGATTAAAGTTGCGATAACAGACCTGGAAAGCCCACGCTTCTTCAGAATGTGGGTTTCAATAGCCAAGCCGTTAAATTTCGTGTTTGTAAAGTAGGATAGAATATTGGCCCCTGTGATAACAGGTCTGGCCTTAGTTGGAGAGGCCAAGGACCGTCCACTGCCATCTTTACGATCTCTGCGTACCATGACCACCTGGGCCTTACTGGTGCTACCAGAATTACCAGCTTTCTTTCCAGCTTGATCCTTCAAAGAAGTCGAAGCAGCAACTGAATCGGGGGGGGGGGGGGGGGGAAGTGTAGATCAGTGAAAACTGATGCCACGGAGTTACCAGCGCATCTGTTTTGCCGATAGGGATGGGACATTCATTTCTGCCCAAGTTAGGATGTGGTTCACCTCTCTCTGAGCTGAGACTCTTGGTGCCCCCTTGGTGATTGATATAGGCCACAGCCGTGGCATTGTTTGATTTAATTTCGGACTGGTCACTGGTCAATTCTTTAACCTGGAGGTCCAGGTTTTCAGAGCCAGATACACTGCCCAATCTAAATGGGCAGGGCTCTTTCGAGTTTTGACCACTGTCCCTGGACAGTCATCTCCTAGTACCGCTCTCCAGCCTGAGAGGCTGGCATCTGTCATTACTACTTTCCAGATTATTGGTCTGAAAGATTTCCCCTTCAGCAAATTCTGGCTTTGTAACCACCACCTGAGGCTTTGAGACACTCTTGGGGACAGCCACATTGGCAAGTCCAAAGCTTGGATCGTCTTGTTACAAGCAGAGAGGATCTGTTTTCGCAACAGTCTTGAATGAAACTGGGCATAGGGGACTGCTTTGAATGAAGCTACTATCTTTCCTAACAACCTCATGCAAAAGCAAATTTAAGGATTTGCTTTTGACCTGACCATCCGTACCAGCTATTGTATGGAGCTGATCTCTGCTGGAGGCAAGAACACCCTTTTCTGGGCTGTATTTATGATCAAGCCTAAGTAATCCAGCCTTCTTACTGGTTTTAAGTTAGACTTCTCTAGGTTGAGGATCCAACCGAGACTTTCCAAGTAACTGGTTGTAATGCGTACGCTTTGCCTTAAGCGAGTCACTGACTGGTCTATTAACAATAGATCATCTAGGTACGCCAACACGGTTAGGCCCTGTGCCCTTAACCTGGCTAGAGGTGGGGGCCAGTATTTTTGTGAATACGCGCGGTGCTGTGGCTAGCCTGAAGGGTAAGGCCGCAAACTGAGAGTGCCATTGTTCCACTTCGAATCGCAGAAACCTTTGGTGAGCGGGAAATGCATGAAGATATGTGTCCCTGATGTCGATGGACGCCAGAAGTTCTCTGCCTTGTAGTATGGCGACCACTGACCTGTTTGACTCCATTTGAAATGAGTGGATTTTTAGGAACCAATTTAGATTTTTTAGATCCAGAATGGGCCTGACCTCTCCATTCGGTTTTGGTACCGTACACAGGTTTGAATAGAAACCTGTTCTTTGGGGATCTGTATGATTACCCCTTGCGTCAATAATCTGTCTAATGCTTGAAACAGGGATTGTCTTTTCCCTGGATCCTTGGGAACATTTGAT
This sequence comes from Lithobates pipiens, assembly GCF_037356315.1. Taxonomy (NCBI): domain Eukaryota; kingdom Metazoa; phylum Chordata; class Amphibia; order Anura; family Ranidae; genus Lithobates; species Lithobates pipiens. The sequence continues at coordinate 21,813,730 of NW_027507696.1, forward strand.
CTCAGAAAGCGAGATGGTGGAAACTCCCGAAACTCTAGTTTGTATCCTAGAGTCACTGTGGAGAGAGCTCACCTGTCGTGAGTTTCCCCCACCTTGGTGAGGGGTGACGCCTCTTTTTATGCAGAGGTCTTAGTGTTATGCTTTGTAGTCTTGTGGCTCCAGGTCTTCCTTTGAGCCTGGGCCTGACCCTGAGATTTTCCTCTGGAATCTGATGGTGGAAACCGTCGCCACTGCCTAGAGGCAGATACGCTTGGCGCAGGAGAGAAAGTCAGTTTTTAAATGAAGGACATTTGTACTCTCTTTTGACTGGCAAGAGTACTTTTTCCACTGGAAATTGTCTGGATGTATTTATCCAAATGGTCGCTCCCCATGAAATGGGAAACTACACAGTAGGTTTTTGCAGGGTGCTTCGGCAGACCAACCCTTTAGCCAAAGGGTCTTATGCATGTGTACTAGCAAAAGTGAGAGGTGAGACTCCTGGTGAATAGAATCCTTTTATAGCATCTATGGCAAAACATAATGCTTCTGGTAAATTGGACAACTCACTGTCCTGTTGTGCAGGAAGCTCGTTAAGGGCCTCTGTGAACTGGTCTTTTAAGGACTGACAGATACCTATAGCTGCAATTGCAGGCTGAGCAACAGTACCTGCTAAAGAAAAAGAGGCTTTTAACAGGAATTCCAACTTTATCTGTTGGATCCTTTAGCATTTGTGCATTGTCCACTGGACAAGTTAAACTTTTATTCACACTGGAAATTCGAGCATCTACTGCTGGAACGTTCCATTTTTTTGGTGACTTTTTCCTCCATAGGATAAAGAACTGAGAATCCTCTTTGGATGTAGAAAATGCTTATCCGGATGATCCCATTCAGTATAAATAAGCTTCTCTAGTAATGTGTGGACTGGAAACGCATGCACTGGTTGTGAATGTTTCAAGGAACCCAAAGAAGAAACCAGACTTTCAGCTGACTCTGTTAGGGGTAGCATGAAAGTTGAGCGAACCATGACCGTAAGGATTTGTACCTCAGAGCACACAGTTTGGGTTTAGCAGCAGTCAAATACTGTCTGGACACATTATCTAAAGTTCCAAAACAGCAACAGACATACATTATGGATTTGATGGAATTTGCATATATATAAATATTCAGTTTTTATAGCACTGCCTTTTGTGTAGGCAAAAAAAAACATGGTCAATTAACAGGCCAGGGACGGTAGGCAAAGGCATTGTCTGTAAACAGGCCCGGGTCAGTTAACGTGGAAGGTAGAAACGTGGTAGCAGGCAAATGATCCGAACAGGTATTTGGAAACCTGGAAATGGTAGTCTGTTAAAAATAAAGGGAACTAATATCTGATGGATGTGTGATCATTTCTGAAGCTGTCTCCAATACACAGGCCAGGTTGGGAGGAACATTGGTGACAATAATAGCTGGTATCCCTTCTAATTTCTTCTCCGCTGCGTACTCATCTCTTTTGGCATCTTTTTCTGGATTCTGTGGGGGGAATGGTATCAGGAAAATGTTGCTCATGAAGTCGACTCGCACTATCAGAGTGAATTCTTCCTGTGGCGGGTCCTTGCTGGTAAATCGGGGCAGGGACAATGGCTTCAATATACTTAAGGTAGTTGATGGGTTGGTTTTCAGGCAATTTTTTTTATGAAAATTTTTTTTTATTTTTTTTTATACCAGCAATGAGACTTTCGGGTTGATAAATGCAGTTGTAGCATCGGATCATTTTAAATCCACCCCTATGAACAGATTATAATCATGGATACGTTCAGGCTTTACAATGGAGCCACGTCTTCTAATCCCCACCAATGTGTCATTGTGGATGGTAGTTCTCCAGACCTAAACCCTATTGAGCATCTGTGGGACATCCTCAAATGTAAGATTGAGGAGCTCAAGGTCTCTAACATCCACCAGCTCTGTGATGTTGTCATGGAGGAGTGGAAGAGGACTCCAGTGGCTACCTGTGAACCTCTGGTGAACTCCATGCCCAAGAGAGTTAAGGCAGTGCTGGAGAGTAATGGTGGCCACACAAACTCTTGACACTTTGGGCCCAATTTAGACATTTTCACTTAGGGGTGTACTCACTTTTGTTGCCAGCGGTTTATACATTAATGGCTGTGTGAGTTATTTTGAGGCGACAGCAAATTTACACTGTTACACAAGCTGTACACTCACTACTTTACATTGTAGCAAAGTAATTTCTTCAGTTTTTTGTCACATGTAAAGATATAATAAAATATTTACAAAAATGTGAGGGGTGTACTCGGTTTTGTGAGATACTGTGTAAATGTACAGTGCTGTAAAAAAGTATTTGCCCCCTTCCTGATATTATTATTATTATTATTATTAATTATTTATTATTATTTATTTTTTTGCATATATATCACGCTTAAATGATTCAGCTTATCAAACAAATTTTTATATTACACACGGATAACCCAAGTAAATCCAAGATGCAGTTTTTAAATTATTTCTTTTATTAAGGCAAAAAAGCTGTTTCAGAAATAAAAAACTGATAATTGGCATGTACGTATGTATTCACCCCCTTTGTTATGAAGCCCATAAAAAGCTCTGGTGCAACCAATTACCTTCAGAAGTCACATAATTAGTGAAATCATGTTCACCTGTGTGGAATCTAAATGTCACATGATCTGTCATTACATATACACACCTTTTTGAAAAGCCCCAGAGGCTGCAACACCTAAGCAAGAGGCACCTCTAACCAAACACTGCCATGAAGACCAAGGAACTCTCCAAACAAGTAAGGGACAATGTTGTTGAGAAGTACAAGTCAGGGTTAGGGTATAAAAAAAAAAAAAAAAAAAAAAAAAGATCCAAATCTTTGATCCCTAGGAGCACCATCAAATCTATCATAACCAAATGGAAAGAACATGGCACAACAGCAAACCTGCCAAGAGATGGCCGCACACCAAAACTCTCACAAACCGGGCAAAAAAGGGCATTAATCGGAGATGCAGCACAGAGACCCAAGGTAATCCTGGATGAGCTGCAGAGTTCCACAGCAAAGACTGGAGTATCTTTACATAGGACGACAATAAGCCGTACGCTCCATAGAGTTGGGCTTTATGGCAGAGTGGCCAGAAGAAGGCCATTACTTTCAGCAAAAAACAAAATGACACGTTTTGAGTTTGCGAAAAGGCATGTGGGAGACTTCCAAAATGTATATATGAAGGTGCTCTGGTCTGACGAGACTAAAATTTTACATTTTTGGCCATTAAAGAAAACGCTATGTCCGGCACAAACCCAACGCATCACCCAAAGAACACCATCCCCAAAGTGAAACATGGTGGTGGCAGCATCTCACTGTGGGGATGTTCTTCAGCAGTCAGGACTGAGAAACTGGTCAGAGTTGAGGGTAAGATGGATGGTGCTAAATACAGGGATATTCTTGCGCTAAACCTATACCACTCTGTGATTTGAGGCTAGGACTGTGGCTCACCTTCCAGCAGGACAATGACCCCGAACACATTGCTAAAGCAACACTTGAGTGGTTTAAGAGGAAACATGTAAATGTGTTGGAATGGCCTAGTCAAAGCCAAGGCAAAAATCCCAGTGGTAAGATGTGGCAAGCTCATAGAGACTTCTCCAAAGCGACTCGTGAGCTGTGATAGCCGCAAAAGTTAGCTCTACAAAGTATTGACTTTAGGTTGTGGGCATGTTCTGTAAATTAAATGATGCAAATCCTCAATCCATGTTAATTTCAGGTTGTGAGGCAACAAAACACGAAAAATGCAAAGGGGGTGAATACTTTTGCAAGGCACTGTAAATCCAGTTGAGATGCTGTATCATGACCTTACACATGCCAATGTGGCTGAATTAACAATTCTGCAAAGACTGGGCCAAAATTGCCCCATAGCAATGTGAGACTCCTTGCCAGTTATCGCAAACACTTGATTGCAGTTGTTGCTGCCAAGGGTGGCACAAACTGTTATTGGGTTTAGGGGGCAATTACTTTTTCACATAAAGCCAGGCATGTTTGGACAGCTTTTTTGCCTTAATAAAATGAAACCATCTAAAAACTGCATTTGTTTTTACTCAGGTTATCTTTGTGTAATGCTAAAATTTGATCCAAGTCATTTTAAGTGTGACAAACATGCAAAAAATGTAAAATCGGAAATGTGTGTATGTGTATATGTATGTGTATATGTATGTGTATATGTATGTGTATGTGTATATGTATGTATGTATGTATGTATGTGTATATGTATGTGTGTGTGTGTATATATGTATATATGTATATGTGTGTTTGTGTATATATATATATATATATATATACACACACACACACACACACACACACACACACACACACACACACACACACACACACACACACTATATATATATATATATGTGTGTGTGTGTGTGTGTGTGTGTGTGTGTGTGTGTGTATATATATATATATATATATATATATATATATATATATATATATATATATATATATATATATATATATATATATATATATTATAATATATTACATTTTTTTTTTTTCCTTTCTCCCCTCTTCTCTTATTTTTTTGATTATTTATTTAGTATCGTTTTTAACTTGCGCGTCTGTGTGTGTGTGTATAATTTTTCACTATTCACAGTATAAATGAATACCTTTTATAGTAGTAGTGATTATCTGCTGGTTTTTTTTTTTTTTTTTTTTTTTTTTAACACTATCATGACAGGTGATGCAAAAATACTGATGCTGCTCTTAAATGTCTCATGCCGCGTATACACGATCGAATTATCCGCCCGTGTGTGTGCTCCGGCGGACTTTTTCTTCCCAAAAGTCCAGCGGACTTAGTCTTGAATCAAAATTGTCCACCGCACTCGGCAGTACGGCGAACAATCCGCCCGTCTGTGTGCTAGTCCGCCAGACTTTTGAAATAAACGGACTTGCCCACACATGGTGTCAGCCCGGCCGGTCAGTAAAGCGGGTGGGGACAAGCGAGCACCCCCCCCCCCCGAGCCGTACCAGGCCGCATGCCCTCAACATGGGGGGTGCTTTGGGGAAGGGGGGCCCAGCAGGCAAGGGCAGACAAGGGCCTCTTCCCGAAAACCCTGGCCGTTGATTGTCGGGGTCTGTGGGCGGGGGGCTTATCAGAATCCGGGAGCCCCTTTTAATAAAGGGGCCCCTAGATTCCGGCCCCCTACCCTAGTCTAATAAAGTATTTTAAAAACCTGTGGTGTGTGTGTGTGTGTGTGTGTGTGTGTGTGTGTGTGTGTGTGGTGTATTTTATTTTATACATTTTATTTTTATTTTTTTATATACACTTTTTTTTCCCCGCAGGTGAATGGGTAAGGGTACCCCATACTCATTCACATAGGGTAGGGGGCCGGAATCTGGGGGCTCCCAAATTCTGATGAGCCCCCCCCCCCCCGCCCGCAGACCCTGACAACCAATGGCCAGGGTTGTCGGGAAGAGGCCCTTGTCCTCATCAACATGTTGAGGGCACGCGGCCTGGTACGGCTGGGGAGGGGGGGGTTGCTCACTCTTCCCCACCCCCTTTCCTGACCGGCCAGGCTGCGTGCTCGGATAAGGGTCTTGTATGGACTTTGGGGGGACCCCATGCCAGTTTTTCGGCATAGGGGTTCCCCTTTAAATCCATACCAGGTGAAGGGGCTAGCGAGGTGTCAATCTCACAGATCTACCTGGAGCCACGTTCAAAATGAACGGACTTTACTCCATGTGCGGAAAAGTCCGGTAGTGTGTGGGCCAGTCCGCTCGTTCGGAAAGTCCGGTGGACCTCCGCTGTAAAGTCCGGTGGGTTGTCCGTCGGACAGTCTGATTGTGTATAAGTGGCAGCAGGCGCAGGTTGCTTGTATCAAGCTATGATCGACTGCCTATGACGAGGTAGTCAATCATACATAATATTGCAGTCCTGTCTGAAAATCTGCAAAACATTGTTTTAGATCCTTTTTTTTTTTTTTTTTTCTTTAAATAACATTTTTGAGCCCTTAGTCTGCTATTTACCAGATTCAACCTCTAAATCTAAATATACTGTATATGTCTTATTTTAGCGGATTAGACATTTTGTTCCCCAGCCATATAGCTTGTTTGTTTTCCGCTACATATAGATATTCAAGAATAAATTGTCTGTTTTTTGTTTTAAAAAAATTTACATATTAAATTCTACACCACCTTTTTTTTTATTTTTTGGTTTAATCGGCCAACTAATTGATTTCAAAAACAATCGTTGGTTTTGGCCCTAATATACAGTACGTAATTCAGGTCTTTGCCTGAAGTTTTGCTTGAAACAACATATTATAAAACCGTTTCATGTATGTTCTGAAATAAGCCAAAATACTAGTAGTGTACAATTATCTTAGTTACCTGCTGGGTTCATGGTCTGCTTTTCTTGAAAGGCAGTTGGTTTATATTCATCTATTTTTCTCAAATCCCTTAAAAACAAAGGAACAGTCTTGCATTAGGTACCCAATATAAATTGGATTTATAGACTTAAGGCATGTGTGGCACATTTCTTTTACCTACTTTCTCTGTGTAGGCTGAGGCTGTCCCAGAGTATAAACCTCTATTTAATAAACTGTAATATAAATCAGCACATGTGCAATATGGCAGTAGCTTAGCTCTCTCTTATAATTTCCATATTCTCATGTAGCGCAATCGCTCTTCCTCTCAGTTCTCTGAATCTGTGGCTTTTAATTTCTGTAAATTGCAGGTTGAGTTGAAGTACAAATACAAAGTAAGAATATTCTTGGAAGAAAGTCTCTCCTTTGGAGTACTAGGAGAAAACGGACGAGGAGTAACTGAGCATTTTGGCATCAAGGTAAGCGTGCAGTGGAGAAATGGTTTCTCGGTCCCAGGTTTTGCAGTCATGAGTACTGACATGAAAGCATATTTGACAGCTTGTATGGCCTGTTTTTGACAAGCTTTGGGGCCTGTCTTCGTGGCTTCAGTTTGACACTTTTTCTAAGATCATTCAGAATTTAACAGGTGCAGCTGACCTCCAGACATGGTTACCTCCTTCAAATAGACAGGGGGCTTATTTACTAAAGGAAAATTCACTTTGCACTGCAAAGTAAAGTCACTGTAGATCCAAGGGGGACATGCAAGGAAAATAAAAAACAGCATTTTAGCTTGCACATAATTTGATGATAAAATCAGCAGAGCTTCCACTCATTTCAGATCTACCCCTTAGATTTAGAGCGACTGCACTTCCAAGTCCACTTGCAGTACGAAGTGGATTTGCCTTTTGTAAATAACCCCCATGGTATCAGTTTATTTTTTCAGCTCCGATGGCTGTATTTTGATAAAGCTTCCCTTACTAAAAATGCATTTTTGTTGCCCTGTATTTGAGACCTTTTGGTTTATTTTTATTAGTGTGTGTGTATACCAATTTAAAGTGAACTTTTCTCCGTTTTAACCTTTTTAGAAGGTAAACATCCTGCCAGTAGCTGACACCTAGTGGAGAATGGTCATGAAGTAAAATAAATAAATAAAAATGACTAAATTTTGATAGTGGCACAGTTTTTTTTTTTTTTTTTTTTTTTTTTTTTGACGAATAAGTTGTGTTCCCAAGGGCATACACTACTCAACTTATTAATTACAATAGAGCACATGTTTGTTATAAGGGCTCGTTCACACCAGATACAGTCCAGTGCATTTTGTAATCTGCATTAAAAGCGCATGCACGGCATTTGCCGAGTATTCCAATGGCCCTAGTTCACACCAGTGCTGTCAGTTCCAGTACAGTTCAAGTGTAAACAAAATAAAAACACATTTATAAGTACCTATTATTTATTATTTTTTTTTATTTTTTTTTTAGAAGTAATCACATAATCTCTGTTCTCAGCTGCATAAGGTGCTTGGAGAGTTACGGATGGAGAAATAGCATTACACCCCTCCTCATAGCGAATTGCTGTGTACGGGGCATTTCAGCACAAGTCTTGGCCATTGGAAGAGAAGCAGGCTGTTCTTCCAGTACAGCCAGAAAACTGACCACACAGAGTTAGATGTGCTTCCATGCCTAGTGTGGTCAGTTTGAAATGGGAACGTAGGGGGACTGGCAGGTATAGCCAGGTAATTCACACAAAGGGAGCAATACATAAAAAAAAAAAGTTACTTTTTAATACATCTACATGATAGAACAGATGCATATCAGAAATATGAAATATTGTGGTAACATTCTTTAAAAAGAAGACTGGTAAATGGGGAAAAGCCCACATAAGGAAGCAAGCGCGTTAGTTAGGGAGTTGTGATTCAATAGGTTGACTGGAAAATTCTCCAAGTAATGGATCATGAAGAAAGTGGCTTAACAAAATCACTGCAGGCTTACACCTCGGGTGGAAGCTTTTCACCTATTGAGAAAAGTGTAACCTTTCTTGCTAGCTATTTTTTTTTTATTTCTTCCGTCAAGATTACCTTCATTCCTCGGTTTAAATTTATCTTCAAACTGCTTGAGTTGGTCTCCATACGCAGCAGTCTCTGGATCTGTGTTTCTTCCACAATAGCTTTGCAAGACATACCCGGACCTCTCTGAATTGGATAATTGTAGGGCTATTCTAAAATGCTAAGTTCAGATACTTGTCTCTGCATTGTGGAGATCTCCACATGTGTGTATTGTTAGCCACACTACTGCACGGACAGATTAATTGAGGCCTCCCATCTCCTTTCTCATATGCGTCTTCTGTCAGTAAACAAGGGTGAGTGTTGGGCTTCGAAATGGAATGTGCCCTGTGCCCCCACCCCAAAGCACCTTGCCCCTATGTTGATGAGGGCCTCTTCCCAACAACCCTGGCTGTTGGTTGCTGGGATCTGTGGGCAGGGCCCCCCACCCTATGTGAATGAGTATGGGGTACTAGGGTTGCACCGTTACTAGTATCTGTGCCAAAACTAAGTATTTGCACAAGTATTGATACTCATGCAAAATGCACCTTTACCTGAAACCAATACTTTCAGGCTCGGTTCTTTGAGCTGTCAGTGGGGATGAACAAATGTTCCTCTGTTTTAACCCATTATTAACCCTCAATTTACTCTAATTGGCCTTAATTAACTCCCTATTCTACTTTAATTATTTTCCTGCTTTTATTTATTTTTATTTTTTTGTTTACGTCTGTCTATTTTATCAACGATTAAACAATTAACTTTTTTTTTTTTTTACTTTGTTAGTGAATATTTTCACACGTATATATTAACATATATTTACACATTTTACCATTAATGCTCAAAATTTAAAAACAAAATACAATTTATTTCATTTGTAAATGACTTTGTACCATTGCTGACAGCTGAAGTGTGACCAAAACAATTGTGGTAGGTATCGGTAATTGGTATCGACGAGTACTAAAAAAAAAAAAGTATCAGTACTCGTAAAAAAAAAAAAATGGTACCGGTGCATCCCTCTGGGGTACAATGTACCCCTACCCATTCACCTAAAAAAAGTGTCCAAAATAAAACACATTACACATGTTTTTAAAGTAATTTATGGCAGCTCCATCTCTTCCGATCTTTTCTTCCCTCTCTGGCTCTTCTGTGTCCTCCGCTGATGTCTTCTGCCTCTGTTGGTTATTCTCTGCTCTCTCTCCGGTTCTTCTCCCTGTGTTCTTCCGATGTTGCCCCCATGCCCTCTCCCGCTCTAATGCCGGGTGCGCGGTGTGCCACTACTTATGTTGGCATGGGGCGGGATCACCAGAGACACACCTCCTTATGTCACCGCCCATCATTCCCCAGGTGGTGATGTCATAAGGGGTGGGGCCTCCAGGTGACGTCACACGAGGACCCTGCCCCATGCCAATATAAGTAGTGGCAGACCGCGTACTCCACATTAGAGCGGGAGAGAGCGCTAAGTCAACATCAGAAGAACAACAGAGGAAGAAGACAGCGGAGGAGACCTGGCAGAAGACAGCGAACAGAGGGAGAAGAACCGGAGAGGGGAGAAGAACCGACAGAAGCAGAAGACGTTAGCGGGGGACACAGAGGAGCCGGAGAGGGGAGAAGGGATTGGAACAGACAACAATGACATAATAAATGACGTTAAAAACATGTGTATTGTTTTACTTTGGACACTTTTTTAGGTGAATGGGTAGGGGTACAACGTACTCCATACTCCTTCACATAGGGTGGAGAGTCTGGATCTAGGGCCCCATTGTTAAATGAGGCTTCCAGATTTCGATAAGCTCCCTGCCCGTAGACCCCGGCAACCAACGACCAGGGTTGTCAAGAGGACCTTGTCCCAATCAACATGTGAACAAGGTGCTTTGGAGTGGGGGGCACAGCCCCCCCTTGCCCCAAAGCACTCACACACCCCTCCATGTTGAGAGCATGTGGCCTGGCACGGTTCAGAAGGGGGGGGGTCGCTTGCTCATCCCAACCCCCTTTCCTGACCTGCCAGGCTGTGTGCTCGGATAGGGGTCTGGTATGGATTTTCTTTTTTTTTTTTTTATTCTGGCGTGGAGTTCCTATTTAAGATCATCAGAGCACAAGTCACATGCCAAAGTCGGATCAGTGAATACAGCGATCCAACTTCAGTGATATTAAATGGGCTTAAGTAGGATCAAAGTCAGAATACTACTACTACAGGGACTATTTTCAAAGTCTGACCGACTTGTGTCGGACCAGTTAAGACGTCTACCATAGGGAAACATTGATTTTTTTCACACGTCATGTGACATGAGCGCCCAATGTCGGAGCGTTTTGTCGTACCAGTGTGAACCCAGCCTCAGTCAATGACTGTTTCAACCTACATATGAAATTGATGATTACTAGCACCTGCTTACTTTATTTGGTTAATCGTACACCTGACTATGATTCTACAAAATCTCTGACTTTCTGCTTGTGTAAGAATTGATGTTGGTTTGAAGCCAACCTAAATAATGTTTATGTCCTTCCAGCATTTCACTGCAGTATCGAGACGTATTACTGCAAACAAACAAACAGGGGTTGCTGAAGTGACTACACATAAACAGAAACCATTTAAACGCAGCTGACAATATGTATATTCAAGAAACAATCAAACGGATGACAGAAAATGAAATGCTAGTCTTGGCTTCTTGTAACTTAGAACAGTTTCTGGTCTCGCGATAAAAGGAATAAAACAGTGGGAACAACAGATGTAATTTTTAAATATAATTCTTGCATGTATGTTCCTCTAGAAAAGACTACTAAAACTGTTGCCTTTTAAAACGTGTTCCCAAGCATTAACAAGTAGAAATATTTCAAATTAAAGAACGTGACTTCATTTTTTCTTTCAGCAAAGGAAATTGATATCAATTTTATGGCCATTAAATTACTTTTCAGTCCATTTGTGTTCTCATGAAGAATAGTGTAGACCGATATATGCCTTGAAACTGGCTGGAAAAACTGGTTCAGTGCTCTCTGGAACTTTTACACAAAACAGTCATTATTTAACGTATGAACCCTAGTTATAAATCCTTACTAAGTGTAGGTAAGCGATGGGGTCTCCAAAAGAAGTGTTCTATAAATCTGTAATCCAAAGCTGCCAGCATTGATCCCTAGCCAATTAAAACTGATTTATAGTTATTATTTGCAGTAGAAAGCTTCCGGTCGTATGGCATTGTCACAAATTTCCTTTTCAGCAAACTCTGTTGGGTCTGTTTTTTGTGGAACATGATTTCATAGATCTACTGTACAAACTTTAGCTGCTTTAGAATACTGTTCTGTTTTCAGTGTATTGTACTTAAAATCCACTAACAGAAATTAAAAAAAAACACTTTTCCTTACTCTTTATCTGGAATAAAAGGTATATGCCACTCAAAAAATGTAGATGCCTTCATTTATCCCATCCAAAAAAAAAACATAAATTTGCAAATCCTGTCTTAAACCCCCCATGTGACTAATACATATTGTTGTTCAGGTATTTACAGTTCTTTTTCAGGCTCTGAACATCATGCTATCTGCTGTAAATCGTTTTTGGCCTTGACAAAGAAGTAGCTGGAGATCCCTTAAAATTTATCATACTGAAATAATACCACCAGTGATATCTGCTGTAGGGAGCTCAGAACATTGACATTTGGGAAAACATACAGTGGGGACAAAGTATAATTTTTCACTCTGTTATATTGCAGCCATTTACTGAAATCATTTAAGTTAATTTTTTTCCTCAATGTACACACAGCACCCCATATTGACAGAAAAACACAGAATTGTATGACATTTTTGCAGATTAAAAAAGAAAAACTGAAATATCACATGGTCCTAAGTATTCAGATCCTTTGCTGTGACACTCATATTTAACTCGGGTGCTGTCCATTTCTTCTGATCATCCCTGAGATGGTTCTACACCTTCATTTGAGCCCAGTTGTGTTTTGATTATAGTGATTGGACTTGATTAGGAAAGCCACACACCTATATAAGACCTTACGGCTCACAGTGCATGTCAGAGCAAATGAGAATCCTGAGATCAAAGGAACTGCCTGAAGAGCTCAGAGACAGAATTGTGGTAAGGCACAGATCTGGCCAAGGTTACAGAAAAAATCCTGCTGCACTTAAGGTTCCTAAGAGCACAGTGACCTCCATAATCCTTAAATGGAAGACATTTGGGACGGCCAAACTGAGCTATTGAGGGAGAAGAACCTTGGTGAGAGAGATGAAGAACAACCCAAAGATCACTGTGGCTGAGATCCAGAGATGCAGCCCTCCACCAGTCGGGGCTTTATGGCAGAGTGGCCCGACAAGCCTCTCCTCAGTGCAAAAAATGTGAAAGCCTGCATGGAGTTTGCTACAAAAAAAATAAAAATAAAATAAAAGACCTGAAGGACTCCAAGATGGTGAGAAATAAGATTCTCTGGTCTGAGACCAAGATAGAACTTTTTGGCCTTAATTCTAACCTGCACTGCTCATCACCTGTCCAATGAAGTCCGAACAGTGAAGAATGGTGGTGGCAGCATCATGCTATGGGGGTGTTTTTCAGCTGCAGGGACAGGACGACTTGTTCCAATCGAGGTAAAGATGAATGCGGCCAAGTACAGGGATATCCTGGATGAAAACCTTCTCCGGAGTGTTCAGGATCTGACTGGGCCAAAGGTTTACCTTCCAACAAGAAATTACCCTAAGCACACAGCTAAAATAACAAAGGAGTGGCTTCACAACAACTCCATGACTGTTCTTGAATGGCCCAGCCAGAGCCCTGACTTAAACCCAATTGAGTATCTCTAGAGAGACCTAAAAATGGCTGTCCACCAATGTTTACCATCCAACCTGACAGAACTGGAGAGGATCTGCAGGGAGGAATGGCAGAGGATCCCCAAATCCAGGTTTGAAAACGTTTGTTGCATCTTTCCCAAAAAGACAAATGGCTGTATTAGATCAAAAGGGTGCTTCTACTAGATACCGAGCAAAGAGTCTGAATACTTAGGACCATGTGATATGTTTTGACATTTTTGCAGATTTAATAAAAAAGAAAACAATTCTGTGTTTTTCTGTCAATATGGGGTGCTGTGTGTACACAATGAGGAAAAAAAATGAACTTAAATGATTTTTGCAAATGGCTGCAATATAACAGAGGGAAAAATTTAAGGGGTCTGAATACTTTCCATCCCCACTGTAAACCATCTTAACCTACCTGAACCTTTTACTCTCCCCTTCAGCAGACTGACTGGCTAAATGTTCATATGTCCTGTATTAAAAGGAGTTCAGAGCGCCAGTTTCTGCGTGAATGGTCGATAGATTTTGAGTAATAAAGGCCAGTGATCTTCTTAATCAGTTCATTGTATAACAGATATCAACTATTTTTATTCATTTCTGCAGATTGATGACATTGATTTGATCAGTGCAAACATGGAAAATGCCTTGGCTTCAATTGGAGGTTTTTGCTGTGGCCGATCATTTGTTATTGATCACCAGGTTTGTATTAATTTGTGTTTTTTTTTTTGTTTTGTTTTTTATTTATTTTTCCTTTTTTAACCACTTGCTTACTGGGCACTTAAACACCCTTCCTGCCCAGACCAATTTTCAGCTTTCGGTGCTCTCACACTTTGAATGACAATTACTCAGTCATGCAACACTGTACCCAAATGAATTTTTTGTCCTTTTTTTCCCCCACAAATAGAGCTTTCTTTTGGTGGTATTTGATCACCTCTGGGGTTTCTATTTTTTGCGCTATAAATGAAAAAAAAACGCATATTTCTTTGTTTCTGTGACAGAATTATGCAAATTATTAATTTTTCTTCATAAATTTTGTCCACAATTTATACTGCTACATGTCTTTGGTAAAAATAACCCAAATTAGTGGATATTATTTGGTCTTTGTGAAAGTTAGAGAGTCTACAAGCTGTGGTGCGAATCGCACAAAATTGATCACATCTGATGTACTGGTGGCCGATCTCACTTCTTGTGACCCGAACATGTCAGGAAAGTACAAATACCCCCCAAATGACCCCTTTTTGGAAAGTAGACATTCCAAGGTATTTAGTAAGAGGCATGGTGAGGTTTTTGATGTTGTCATTTTTTTCCCACAATTCTTTGCAAAATTAAGATTTAAAAAAAAAATTTTTCTCCACAAAATTGTCATTGTAATAGGTTATTTCTCTCACATGACATGCGTATACCACAAATGACACCCCCAAAAAAATTCTGCTACTCCTCCTGAGTATTACAATACCACGTGTGTGGGACTTTTTCACAGCCTGGCCACATAGAGAGGCCCAACATGCAGGGAGCGCCATCACGTGTTCTAGGAACATAAATTACACATCTAACTTGTTGACTACTTATTACACTTTTGAAGCACCAGGACAATGACACGTGACACTGATGACAGATGGCACTGATACGTGGCAATGATGACACTTATACGTGGCACTGATGACACGTGGCACTGATGACAGATGGCACTAATATGTGGCACTGAAGACACGTGGCACTAATACGTGGCACTAATACGTGCCACAGATGGCACTAATACATGGCACCGATGATGCGTGACACTGATGACAGATGGCACTGATAAATGGCATTGATGACACGTGACACTGACAACAGATGGCACGTGACACTGACAGGTGGCACTGATGACAAATGGCACTGATATGTGGCACTGATGACAGTTGGCAATAATACGTGGCACTGATGACAGTTGGCACTTATACGTGGCACTGATGACAGTTGGCACTTATACGTGGCACTGATGACAGTTGGCACTTATACGTGGCACTGATGACAGATGGCACTTATACGTGGCACTGATGACAGATGGCACTTATACGTGGCACTGATGACAGGTGGCACTGGGGACAAATGGCACTGATGACAGGTGGCACTGGGGACAAATGGCACTGACGACAGGTGGCACTGGGGACAAGTGGCACTGGGGACAGGTGGCACTGGGGACAAGTGGCACTGGGGGCAGGTGGCACTGGGGGCAGGTGGCACTTTTTTTTATTTTTTCCCCATACACTGACGGCCGCTGCAGCCGTTCATCTCTCCCCTCTCACACTCTGTCTGTGTGATGAGGGAGAGCGGCGCTGAGAGATGATCTCATATGTTTACATATGAGATCATCTCCCATTGGACACGCCGATCGCGCTGTAAACGGCCGCTGTGATTGGCCGTTTACAGCGATCTGTGTTTGCCTGTCCCCGGGGGACACGGCAAACACAGAACTTCCCCGATGCGCGCCCGCGGCGGCGCGCATTGCGGAAGTAAACATTATGACGTCCAGGGACGGCCACCTGGACGAAAGCGCCTGCTCTACGGCCTTCATTCTGCTATAGGGCGGGCGCGAGGAGGTTAAGTTTAAACTTGATTTATTGGAAAAAAGGTGCATTTACAAACTACACTGATCGTTACACAGGCATATTGTTGTCCAAACTTGTAACTGACAAAATATAAAAAAAAAACTATGAAAAACCACATAAATGTCAGAGGTTATAAGAACCGATAATGTGCCAGAATCGCCAGATAAATAGTGTGTGCACATGCCTCATAAACAACCAAACAAAACAAGAAAACGTACATAGAACAAATATACCAGTAAGCAATGTTGAATACAATTCCACTCTCTAGTACATGAGTAATACTAGCTTGGTCACCTGAAGTACCCACTAGAACAAAATGTCACTAAAGACAGGTTTATTTACCACCAATAATGCAAGTTCTCTCACTTAAAAAGATGAGAGAGATCTGTAATTGTCATCATAGGTATACCTTAACTATGAGAGACAATGTGGAAACAAATCCAGACAATCACATTGTCTGCTTTTGAAAGAATTTATTTGCAAATTATGGTGGAAAATAAGTATTTAGTCACATACAAACAAGCAAGATTTCTGTCTCTCACAGACCTGTATCTCCTTCTTTAAGAAGCTCCGCTGTCCTCCACTCATTACCTGTATTAATGGCACATGTTTGAACTTGTTATCAGTATAAAAGACACCTGTCCACAACCTCAAGCAGTCAGACTCCAAACTCCACTATGGTGAAGACCAAAGAGCTGTTGAAGGACACCAGAAACAAAATTGTAGACCTGCACCAGGCTGGGAAGACTGAATCTGCAATAGGCAAGAAGCTTGGTGTGAAGAAATCAACTGTGGGAGCAATAATTAGAAAATGGAAGGCATACAAGACCACTGATAATCTCCCTCAATCTGGGGCTCCATGCAAGATCTTGCCTCGTGGGGTCAAAATGATCACAAGAACGTTGAGCGTAAATACCAGACCAATACGGGAGGACCTAGTAAATGACCTGCAGAGAACTGGGACCAACGTAACAAAGGGTACCCATTAGTAACACACTGCACTACCAGGGACTCAGATCCTGCAATGCCAGATGTGTCCCCCTGCTTAAGCCAGTACATGTCCAGGCCCATCTGAGGTTTGTTAGCGAGCATTTGGATGATCCAGAAGAGGATTGGGAGAATGTCCTATGGACAGATGAAACCAAAGTAGAACTGTTTGGTAGAAAAACAACTTGAGTTTGGAGGAGAGAGACTGCTTGCAATCAAAGAACACCATACTTACTGTGAAGTATGGTGGTGACAACATCATGCTTTGGGGCTGTTTCTTTGCAAAGGGAACAGGATGACTGATCCGTGTACATGAAAGAAGGAATGGGGCTATGTATCGTGAGATTTTGAGTGCAAACCTCCTCCCATCAGCAAGGGCATTGAAGATGAAACATGGCTGGGTCTTTCAGCATGACAATGATCCCAAACACACCACCCGGGCAACAAAGGAGTGGCTTCGTAGGAGGCATTTCAAGGTCCTGGAGTGGCCTAGCCAGTCTCCAGATCTCAACCCCATAGAAAACCTTTGGAGGGAGTTGAAAGTCCGTGTTGCCCAGCGACAGCCCCAAAACATCACAGCTCTAGAGGAGATCTGCATGCATAAATGGGCCAACATACCAGCAAAAGTGTGTGATAACCTTGTGAAGACTTACAGAAAACGTTTGACCTCTGTCATTGTCAACAAAGGATATATAGCAAAGTATTGAGATGAACTTTTGATATAGACAAAATACTTATTTTCCACCATAATTTGCAAATAAATTCTTTCAAAAATCAGACAATGTGATTGTCTGGATTGTTTCCACATTTTGTCTCTCATAGTTGAGGTATACCTATGATGCCAATTATAGGCCTCTCTCATCTTTTTAAGTGGGAGAACTTTTACAATTGGTGGCTGACTAAATACTTTTTTGCCCCACTGTATGTTTATCTATCTGATCAATCTCCTTCCTCCTCAGTCTACCATACATTATCATCTGTGAGTTATTTTGCAACCAAAGCAATATAGTTGAAATGTTTGTGACGTTGAAAAATGTTGCTCCTGAAATGCACTTCATGTATCCCCATCCTCTCTCTCCCTCTCCCTCTCCCTCTCCCCCTCCCCTCCCCCTCAATTTTTCTTTTAAGGTGTGCATTTGTTTCTAAAAGCCAGTGACTGTATACTTTTGGGGGAAGGTCAGTCAAATCCAAAACCCCTTGGCACATGTTCATGTTTATAGCTGTATCCCCAATTGTTACTAAGGCCTCTTTTTCCCTTGTACCCTAAGCCATATTGATAAATATTTTGACAAACAGAAGTACCCCTGAACTCAATAGAGGCACACCCTTGGGTACAGACCACCGGTTGAGTACCTGTGTTCCTAGATGGTGGTGCTCAGCTTGTGGTCCCCTGCTGTCAGAGCAGCCTTAAGTATATGGCATTGATTTATTAAAGGCAAATATGTCTCAGATCTTGAGAATTGTGGTGAGGTTTTACTCTGCAATGAATACTCAATCACATGTGAGGAAAATAAAAATGGATAATGGAAGTCAGAGTTTCAGCTCATTCACTAAGCTCTCGGCAAGTTCCTTTGCAAAGTGAATTCGGCCCCTATGAGTCAGTAATTTTTTTTCTTTTTATTCAGCTTTCTATTTTTGACATTTTCGAAAGAAATTGAAAACCGTACATTTGTACAAGCTTTTGGCGTCGCCTAATTTTTAATTGAGGTGTCATGGATATACTCCATGGCTTTTATTCTGTATCTTGCTATGCTGGTTTGTTGGTTCTTTTAAGGTCTTTTAATGTCAATGTCCTTTTTTGATTTTGCGCATCGAGGCCTTCGGCTAAGACTGCGTAGGTTAAACATTTTAATAAATAAATATCGTAGTAAGCGAATAAATACATTTTCCCCTTTTTTATTTATTGGGAGATCATAGTATAAGCACTTTATGAGGCTCTGTATGCATATCATATTCCTCAATATTAATACTGCTATAAAGGGGACTGGGCAGCATGTTAAATATCCACATTGTGAATTTGAGTAGACTAGTAATGTTCAAACTTCAATTATTGCAGAGACTTTCTGGACAAGGCTACTGCTTCTCAGCCTCTCTGCCTCCTTTGTTGGCTTCAGCTGCCATTGAAGGTCTTAACATTATGGAAGAAAACTCAGGTACCTTTTTTTTTTTTTTTTTTTTTTCTTCTTTCTTTTTCTAAATGTATTAATTTTGCACCAGTGCATAATACCAGCACATACCTGAAACATTCAACATTTTAACAGGTTGTTTGTTTCATGAGCCAGGTGATCACAGTATTTTATGTATTGTATTCAGAGGGATCACAATAGAAACACAGAGGCCACTGCTGTAGAGCACCCCTGAAAATTGCTGTTGCTTTGCCATCATGCTGATACACCGATTTTCAATTCGACCAGTCACTGGGACAGAAGCAGATCAGGAAGTTTATGTAATACCTGTTCATAGTCTGACTCCAAAAATAATGAAGGCAGAGCATCGGCCTATCAGCCAGGCTATATATATATATATTTGTTATAATATGTGCGTTTAAGGGAATCTTTGGAAGCCACATAGATATTTGTTTTTTTATTTCTTGTTAAATCCTATGTGCTATAGTATGACTACCATTTGATTGGAAATGAAATTTGTAAGCATCACACTTGACACACAAAGTTTGATACACTACACTAAGCCGTTTTAAAACCTGATTAAAAAAAAATGAGCTGCCCTATGGCTTCTTTTTAGATTCAACAAATGGAGATGGCTTGAAACTGATAAGAATTTTACACACAGGTTTATTTATTTACTTATTTGGTTTGATCAAGTGAATTAATCAAATACATTCAGAGCCCCAACTCCAGCCAGAGTCTTTTATTTTGATGGAACAGGGAACTTTTCCAGCTATTATCAGTGTTTTATTGCCATCTGTGTGCCTATTGAGATTTCCTTTTTAAGCTGGCTATAAATCTTTTTTTAATTTATTTTTATTTTTATTTTTTTTTGTTCTACCAGGTGCAACAAAAAAAGTGACCCAACTCCCCCATCCGCACACTTGATATGGATGAGGGAATCACTCGCTGTGCTATTATTCTGACGGAAGGAAGCCTTCCCCACCATCGCAATACACTGATCAGTGTTGCCGGATAAAGCTGGTGGTACTGATCGTTCAGCAAAAAAATTACCGCCTGGTTTTACAGGAGTTGATTGGCAGATCTACTTCCAGACAACCAGCCTGCCCATACATGGATCGAAATTAAGCCAGTCCCTACTTAACTGGCCAAATTTCAATCCATGTATGGCTGCTTTCAGTCTCCTCAGGAAATTATGGAAAGTCTCTGCATGCAACAGGGGTGCAAACAAAAACACATTTTCATAATGTGAAGAAGTGTGATTACTCTCTTTTTTATAAAGTTTTATTTCTTTCAGTAATTTTCTGTCCCAGTGACACCCCCACTGTTTATACAAGCATCAGTGGGACAGGAAGAGAGGAAAGATCACCCCAATAGGGTGCAAATCAAAACAGAACTCTTCCCCAATAAGTCAATCCATCCAGAAAAAAAAAACACTGAAGTTGGGTCCTAAAGTGTGAGCACCTTTTTTAGTGCAGCAAATAAATTTAGTAAATTAAAAATTCTACTTTTGTAGGTAATAGGTTTTGCTATAAACCCTGCAATGCCTTACCTACTTTTAGCCGTTCTTATGATATTTCAATAACAAATGTTACATGCGCATGGAAGAGATATTAGGCAAGACAGACACGGTGAGGCGTAGTTTCTGGTCATTGTTGCATGATCTGTTTTGGTTTTGGTAAAATTGTAATTCTAGACACATTTCCATGGAATATTGCAGCAATACTAATGTACAATAAAAATATTTTAAAAATGGACATTTAGTATGCAGAAAGGTTATGCTTTTTTTTTTTTATTCTGTTTTATTGGCTGACTTAAGGTATATGAAAACCCTAACCACAAAATTTTAATCTGGTAAATATACCATTTAAAATGTTTTCTTATTTGTTTCATAGGTGCAAAAAATACTTTTTGATCCTGCCAGAAATCCAGTACTGTTTTGTGTCCTCAGTGCACGCTGCATTCTTATATCAAATAGTGTTATCAGCCTTCCTAGTGTAAATTGCGTGGCATCTTCCCTATATGTTATGGTGAGGAGTTGTTTAGTCCTAACACATTATCTGTCTTCTGGCCAAAATGTTGCTCCTCCATAGAATCACAGTACAGTGAAGTGAGTGTTTTCACCCCAGGACAAATGTGTTCCTGGCAGGATCACCAGGTAAAAAAAATAAAGGAAAAAACATATATCCCTCATCTAAGGACTGATACGCTGCAATAATACATTTTTATTCTTGGATTTGGGGAGCCTTATTTTGCCATTTTAAAACTCCAAAATTGTGGTATGCATAAGTGCAGAGGCTTTTTTTTACAGAATTGATATACATTGTTTTTATGCTGGTGTTGTTGCCAGGGCATTTTAACACCTCACCTTGATTTTATTTTTATTTATTTTTTTTCAACAGAAATCTTCTATACTTTGAGAGAGAAGTGCAAGCGTATCCACAAAGCATTGCAAGGGTGAGTATATGCTGCGGCATTCTGATATTTGGTGTATTCGGGCTGATGCAGCGTCTTGAAAAAGTATTCATACCCTTTGACATTTTCCCCATTTTGTCATGTTGCAACCAAAAACTTAAATGTCCAAACCTATATCCAATTGAGAATCTGTAGCAAGACTTGAAAATTGCTCTCCATCCAATCTGACAGAGCCTGAGCTATTTTGCAAAGAAGAATGGGCAAAAATGTCACCCTCCTAGATGTGCAAAGTTGGTAGAGACATACCCAAAAAGACTTGCAGCTGTAATTGCAGCGAAAGTTGGTTCTACAAAGTATTGACAAATGCACGCCTCAATATTTCGAAAACCATTTATCATTTTCTTTCCACTTCGCAATTATGTGCCACTTTATGTTGGTCTATCACATAAAATACATTTACGTTTTTTTGGTTGTAACGTGAGAAAATGTGGAAAACTTCAAGGGGTATGAATACTTTTTCAAGACACTGTATGTAAGATAATATTGAAGGGAGGCCTAATTTCTGCTTGTATTTAAGCTCAGTTTTGGTTGTTTACAGTATTTTCAAGGGTTTTTTTTTTTTTGTTTTTTTTTATAATATTTTTTTTAGGAATCCATTTATAAGGAATGGTTCAATTGAAACTCAGCATTGCCATTTTAGCTGGGTGTTGATGGGGTAGATCTGATATGATCATTACCACCATGCCTCTGGCCCTTTGATTTGATAAACCTATCCTGTTTCCATCACTCCCCCATTTACTTGCCTGCCATGAAGCCACTAAAATCTGTAGAAATTTGAAGTCACTAGGCAGATTGTATGCAGGGCTGGACTGGGAATAAAAACCAGCCCTGGAAATAATTTCATACCAGCCCAACAGCATAATGTCATTATTTTCTTGTTCATAAAAAGGGAAAACCATACATTTTAAAGCACATTTGCACAGCGTATTATATATAAATAAGACAGATGTGAAAGCACATAGGGATATATATATATTATAATATAATATAATATGTGTGTGTGTATATGTATGTATGTATGTATGTATGTGTGTGTGTGTGTATATATATATATATATATATATATATAAAATATAAAAATATAAATGTATGTGTGTGCAAATTTCAGGTAAAAGTGGAGCAATCATCAAGTTGGACACCTGCGGGGGGGTGGGCTCTGGTGACCAGACACCACCTTCCACAGAAAGAATACACTAGGGTTGGGGTGGTGTGGGTTACTGATATAGGGGGGAAATCTTTATATCAGGGGCCCCTTACATTATTGTATTTACTCCCCCCTTACATCAATGCCCCCCCCCTTTAAAACTGGCCTGGCACTGACCTCCTCTCAGGTGCACCGTGCAGGGATCAGTCAGTCAGCTCCAGCTTGGTGGTTCTGGTTTTCCTATAGTCTCCTCTCCACAGTCCACACACGGCGGCGCTCCCACTCTTAACTCCTGTCCAGAACCCCCCCCCCCCCCTCAGAGACTGCAGACATGCTATTAGACAAGAGATGGTCAGAGGTTGCGGACATGATACAAAAGATGGTTAGAGGCTGCAGGCATGATACAGGAGATGGTCAGAGGCTGTGGGCATAGTACAGGAGATGGTCAGCGACTGAGGACATGATACTAAAGATGTTAAGAGAATGTAGACATGATACAGGAGATGGTCAGAGACTGCAGACATGATGTAAGAGATGGTCCGAGACTGCGGGCATGATGCACGAGATCATTGCCGCCTCACCGAGCCCATCATTGCCGCCTCACTGTGCCCATCATTGCCGCCTTCCTCACCATCATTGCAGCCTTACTGTGCCTCACCAGTCAGTGTGTGCATTACACACAGCGGGCATCTCCTGCTCCTGCTGTGTCATGGAGATTAGTGTTAAATATTTGGCTGCGCTATGACAAAAGTCCTGCTTTCCTCCTATACCAGCTTGTGTGATAGACGGAACACTGTGTCTATCACACAAACTGATATAGGAGGAGCGCGGGACTTTTGTCATAGCGTGGCCGAATATTTAACACTGAGCTTCCGGTCTCCCGCTGTGTGTTACAAGTAGGCAGGAGAAATGCTGCAGACACAGCATAAAGTGGCCCCAGGGCAGGCAGCCTACCTGGACATGTCCCGGTATCCCAGTAGGCCAGCTCGGCCCTACTTGTATCTAGTACAAAGATCCATCAATGCTAAGGGCAATTGATCTGGTATGTGTTTATTAGAAATGCAAAGAAAGTACAACGCTGACCTAATGCTTCATTTACTAATAGTGGTGAAACCCCCTTCCATTTAAATGCTTAAATGTGCCAACCTTACACAGAATTCTTGAACAATGAGAGACTACATAAAAATTTGTAAATATTTTCCCCCCAAAAAAAGATATGTTCCTAAATAAACCTGCTATTAACCAGTTGTGCTAAACCCCTTCCAGTGGCACCTCCAAAATGCAAAAACTTAGCTTTTTTTACTACAAATCAAATATGCATATGAAATTTGTGTAGTGATGGTGGAAACCCCCAACTTAAATATCTATTGACATATGCAAAGGAAATAGTGCAAAGCAAATTATCAAACTAAATGCAAAATGCAGTCCATATGTAATAAAGATCTGCGTGTACAAACCCGTGTCTATTTGTGTTGTTCAGACACCAACACCATGTGACCTCCACCTCCGGTCACACTAAGCACTTACCTTCCACTTTGACCTATAGACAGGTCCCAAAATGCCTTCCCCCCCATTGGAGATTTTGTCCAGTAGTTTAAATATCTCCAAATTCACCAACCCTTCACCACGTTTAGACCTCTATCTTTTAAATCTGCAGTTTTCAGCGCACAAATTTGAGCCCACACCAGATCATAAAAAGGCCTGTGGTGTCTTAAATGTGCCAAGTAAGGACAAAAGTCAATATGCAAATGTATGTTTTGCTTTTTTGTAGGGTAAAGGTTTGCAATGAAAATTTAAAGTTTGCAATAATTTAATAGTGGAAATATATGCAGAACAATTTCTCTACCTATAATATAGAGCATTAAAGAAAGCAAATTCTGACCTTCTTTCTTGTTTATCCAGTTTTGGACTGCCCCACGTACATATATTGCAGCAGGCCTGGCTACGCAAAGTCACGTACCTGTACGTGACTCGCCTGCGGGTCGTGGGCGGGCGCACCTGCCGTCACCGCGGCGATCCGGTTCAGAACCGATCACTCATCTGGTTCCGACCAATGGACAAACGTCCTCTGCCTGTGTAATCTCCTGTCCTGGAGCTCCTTCGGTTCCATCGTACGGGAGAGAAGCATCTTACCATGGGTACACCAACACTACACTAACACCATTACATGTAGGCACATATTTTCACCCCCTGATCGCCCAATAAAGGTTTAACCCCTTGGTTCCCGCCCCCCCCCCATATAGCACAGATTATTTTTCTGATCACTGTATTGGTGTCAGTGTCAGTTAGTGTCAACGTTGGTTTAAGTGTTGGCGTTGGGGACAATCCCAGACGGTGTCAGATTTTAGCCATGATTGCCAGTAGCACTAACATACAGACATACACCTCCTTTACTAGAATAATGTCTTAACAGATCCATATCTTTGAGTGAGTCGCACTAGTTACCTATAAATTTATTGGCCAAAATGGCAAATGAAAGTAACACTAGTGAAGAGGCCGACAGGATACTGAGCATGACAGATGAGAGCGGGGAATCCTCATCGGATTCAGGCTCAGTATTTGAACCTGTAGCGAGCGACACCGCTCGACAAATGGCTCTGACGATGGAGAATGGGCCCCTGCTAAGGTCAGGCATACCAGACCCGGTTCCTCTGTTGCTGAAGTGCAACAACCGCATGATACTCTTATGCAGCAGTGTGTCAGTACTAGTGTCGCTCAACCTGGTGAACTCTCAAGCACCAGTGGCCTAGTACACCCTGGTCATAGACGAACCAGTACTGCAGTATCACTTGATGTGGCAAAACCCATAAGTGCAGTTCAAGCTGGTGCCGCGGCTAGCACAAGTAGTGCCTCACAGCCACCAAGTGCTCGAATGCAGGCCCGTAAAGCCCATAGTGCCTTTCCCATTGCGCTTGCAAATCCTGATTGGCAGCCCACAGATTCTGCAGAGCTCGTACTTCCCTCATTCACTGGTCAACCTGGAATTCAGGTGGAAACAGCAGATTTAAGGCCCCTGGAATTTTTTGAGCTTTATTTCACGGATAGATTGTGGATCAAAGCCATTTATACACTGGTCTATTCATCGCCCAAAACCCAAATTCACCCCTTGCCAGATGATTTGGCTGGAAACCTATAACGGGTCCCGAATTTAAGATCCTTCTGGGCCTATCCCTCAACATGAGCATTACTAAAAAGTGTGAGTTGAGGTCATATTTTTCCACTGACCCAATTCACCATATGCCCATGTTCTCTTCTACCATGGCCAGGGCTAGGTATGAGCAGATATTGCGGTTCATGCATTTCAATGACCATTAACTCTCTCGTCCTCTGGATGACCCTGAACATGATCAGATCCATAAAATTCGGCCCCTCGTAAACTACTTCAGCGAAAAATTTGCAGCCTTGTTTATCACCGATCAAGATGTTTGTATTGATGAGTCCCTGATTACATTTTTTGGTTGTCTTGCTTTCAAACAATATTTCCCCAGAAAGCATGCCAAATATGGGGTCAAGGTGTATAAGCTCTGTGACAGGGTGACAGGCTACCGCTATACATCGTTTTTTGGTTTACTAGGGAAAAGATAGCAGCTTGGAGCCCTCTCATTTGCCCAGACTACATAGGGAGCAGCGGCAAGATTGTTTGGGACTTGGGGTCACCCTTATTCGGAAAGGGGTACCCTTTTATACGTGGACATTTTTTATTCAAGTGTGCCACTTTTTGGACACCTATCAATCGGGAATTTGTGCATGTGGCACCATGTGATCTAATCATCGGGACTTCCCCCAATGGCTTGAAAATGCCCAACTTACTCTGGGGGGAGAGAGCCTGCTTGAGGTCCAATGAAGATGGAAGGACAAAAGGAACATTTTCGTACTGTCTTCCATTCACTCAAACACAGCAGTCCAAATTCCTATGGTGACTGGGGTTGGTGAGAAGCCCCTTTGTGTCCATGAGTACAACCGTAAAATGGGAGGTGTGGACTTCAATGACCAGATGATGGCGCTGTACTTAGTTGCCTGTAAGACCAGACGCTGGTAAAAAAAAAAAAAGTGTCTGTATACTTATTCCAGTTGACTTGGTTCAATGCTTATATGCTATACAAGGCGTCTGGATAAACTGGATTCTTCCTAAAGTTCCAGGAAGAGGTCATCGCAGCCCTTCTGTATCCAGCAGGTGCTGTGGCCCAAATTCACAACCCTGATGCTGTGAGCCGGCTGCATCAGAGGCATTTTCCAGATGTCCTCCCTGGTACCCCTACCCAACGAGCACCCCAAAAAGATGCCATGTCTGTAGCAAGTGTGGCTATAGGTGTGACACCTGCTATTCTTGTCCCTCCTGTCCTGACCACTGTGGTCTCTGCATCGGGGACTATTTGCATAGTTAAAGAAAGAGCATTAATGCCGAAGCATAGGGGCAGGGGTGGACATAGGGGTGGATGGCCCCTATGCTTTGGGATATATTTTTATATTGTATGCCCATCATTAGAAGTGGGTGGATGCAGGGCGGTATTCCAATGGTGGGCATACCACCAATCCATCCCTTTTTAAATGGAGAAATCTGTTAGGTTCTCTTTTTTTTTTTTTCATTCAGCCCAAAGGCTGCATAAAAAAAAAGAACATTATAATATATGCCCAACAAGGACCAGCGATGTACTGGTATGTTGCTGGACTTTGGGTGGTTATACCAGAATGATGCCTGCAGGTTTAGGTACCATCTTGGTTTTCTCTGGCTCACCTGTCCCACCATGGAACCTGAGAATGCAGCCGGTGGTTCCGCCAGCTGAACATAGAGCTGATCGGAGACCAGAACAGCTCCAATCATCTCTATGGCCTAAGAAACCGGAAGCTACGCGCTCCATTGGGAAATTCGTAAAGCATCCGATCACACTGATCTTGGTGTGGTCAGATGCTTTGAGGCAGAGGAGGGATCTAGAGTCTCTAATAGACCCCAATTTTAATTTTTTTAAAAAGAGTACCAGTCACATATTGCTATCATATGGGATATTTACATTCCCTGTGATAACAATAAAAAATTATACAAAAAAAATCTAAATTTAAGTAACGGTGTAAAAATTAAATTAAAAAAAAGTAAAATAAATAATAAAAAGAAAAAAAATTAAAGCACTCCTGTGCTTGCACGCAAAGGCCAACTCAAGCTTCTTGCAAAAAAAAGGTTTTTTTTCCATGTAAACAAAAGTGGCAAGTCATCAAGTGGTTAGAGTGGGTGATATGTGGCATAACCTTCTAATGTGTATAAAATGCCAGGACAGTTCAACCCCCTTTTTGGAAAGTGGACACCCTAAGCTATTTGCTGATGAGCATGTGGAGTTTATGGAATATTTTTTATATTTTGCCACAAGTTTGGGGAAAATTACACAAAGTTGTTACTCATACCACTCATCCAAATATACCCATGGCTCAAACATGCCATGGGTATATGTGGAATTACACCCCAAAAAACATTCTGCTGCTTCTGAGTATGGGGAAACCACATTTGAGACTTTTTGGGAGCCTTGCCATGTACAGGACCCCAAAAACCAATCACTGCATTCAGGCTTTCTAAGGGCGTAAAATGGTGATTTCACTTCCTCACTACCTAACAGTTTCGGAGGCACTGAAATGTCAAGATAGCACAAACGCCCCCAAAAATTACCCCATTTTGGAAAGAGTGAGTAATGGTGAGTATTTTGCAGCTCTCATTTGTTTTTGAAAATGAAGACAGAAAAGGAAAATGTATTCTCCTCCTCCTCCTCCTCCTCCTCTTTCTTCTTCTTCTTTTTTTTTCCAATATTCAAAACTTTGTGACAAAAAGAGAAAGCTAGATCTGCAAAATACTCAACATGCCTTTCAGCAAATAGCTTGGAGTGTCTACTTCTCAAAATGGGATAGTGAGGACTGAAATCAAAAATTTACGCCCTTGGAAATCCTGAAGGTGGTGATTGGTTTTCGGGTGTCCTGTACACGGCTAGGCTCCCAAAGTGTCTCATATGTGGTATCCTGATACTCGGAGAAGCAGCAGAATGTTTTTCTCTTATATTCACCGACCGACACAGCTCCTCTCTGTAACTAAATGGGTTGTATAGCCTGCCATTAGGAGAAACTATGCAAAATTGTTACACAATACACAGAACTTTAATCCTGCCCCAGGGGGGTGGACCCTGTGCTATCAACCCTCCTCCTGCTGCTAGCAGCTTCAGTTTTTATTTTGCCTATCAAGGAGAAAGACCTAGGAAACCCTGCGGGCCTCTCGGTCCAGGTTTTTACTGCAGGTTTGCTGCTTTTTGCGCACAATGAGAGATCCTGAGATCTTCCATCAACTGCCGGCTGGGTGAAAGGCTGGTTGGAGTTGGCTACCACGGAATGTCTCCCAGCTCTTCAGGACTGGTAAGTACGGCTCTCCCTGCTTCGGTGGGGGGAGCAGCGGGGCATTCCCTGGGTTGGTCGATTCGGGGGGGGCCACCCCAACTCCTTATCTTCTCTCCCAAGTCCCTATCGCCCCTCCCCCCCCCCTCTGAGGGGGTGTCTGCATGCTCTGCGGGCGGTGTGTGTGTGTGTGGGTCGCTGTTTCTCACCTGTGGGGCACTGTGCGGTTGCTGTTCAGTCCTGGTCCAGGTCTGGGGGTCCAAAAAAGGCAGGTTTTTGTGGAGGATGTCTGTGTGTCAGCATGCAGTTCATTTTTATTCTTTTGCTTCTTTTCACCTCATGGCCAGCGGCCATCTTGGATTTGGGAAAGCTATAGATTCCCCTGGGGAGCTTCAGCAGACATTTTCCCTGGGATTCCTATGTAGTGGCAGCCATTTTGTGAAAGCCAAATGCTTTCTTCACCGCTGGCTCTTGTGACAACTTGCAATGTGCTTTCTCTTGTCACGTCCTGTATTCCCTGTGTGTGAGGGACACTGGATGGCTCTGTGTGGAACGCTGAAGCTGTTCTGCAGACCGTTGCACCGCTGTTAGAGCTGCTGCTGCTGACAGTTTTTTTCTCCTCTCTGCATCTGGGAACCTCCTAGGGACTACAGGCACTGTAGTTGGCATTCGCAGAACACCCCAGGGTGGTGAGTCTAGCGCTAAGCACCCCCCCCCTCCCCCCCACACGGCAGCAGCAGGAGGGTGGGACCTTCACTGTCCTAAGTCCCCTTGCAGGTGGCAGACAGGATATGGTCAGCATGGCTTCAGAAACTGGTGTATGTTCCCCCGAAATCCAGGCTATAGCAACCGGGTCACCTGCGGTTAGTGCAGTGCGCATGGACACCCTGACGGCGTTCCTGGACTCCTATGTTGCTAAGATAGAGGCGGCACATGGCAGGAAAGGTGCACGTAAGAGCCCCCTGCCCCCCCCCCTCCGTTCAGACAGTGAGGATGATTCCCCGTCCGGGTCCGGGCGCGACAAGGCGCTTGTTGGAGCACTTATCACAGCTGTGCGTGATACCCTGAAGATTCAGGAGCCAGCGGATTCCTCTGCTGATGTGCCAGTCCCCTTTGGGTCCCACAAGCCAGCACGTTCACCTAAGGTTTTCCCGTATTTGACTTATTTTGACAAATTCATCTACAGGGAATGGGGTCGCCTGCAACGGACCTTTTCGGTCCCCAAAAACTTGGCGGTGCGCTACCCCTTTGAGGAAAGCCTTTTCAAAAAGTGGTCGGCTCCTCCAGTCGTGGACCCCCCAGTATCCAGGTTAAATAAAGTAACCACGATCCTGGTTGAGGGGACTCCTGCATTCAAGGATCCCACGGACAGGAAGGCCGAAGCAGTGTCTCGTTCCTTGTTTATGGTTGTGGGGTCAGCCGTGCGACCTGTACTGGCATCCGCACTGGTGTCGCAGACACTGACTGAGTGGACGAAACTTTTGCACCGCGGATTGGGAGAGCAGAACGCCTCCCCTGACTGCGTGGAGTTAGCAGACCAACTAGTACATGGCCTTAAGTACGTTTGTGACGCGGCCCTGGATACTCTCCTTCTGTTATCCAGGGCCTCAGTGTTAGCCATGGTGCTGAGGCGCCTTATTTGGCTGAAATGCTGGTCCACTGACCAGGCATCTCAGAAAGCCCTGACGGATCTTCCCTTCCTTGGCGACTGGCTCTTTGGAGCCTCGTTGGATGACATTATTAAAAATGACATGGGTGTTAGGAGTACACTTCTCCCACAGGCCAGGAAAGCTAAGGAGCCACGCCGCAGGCAAGGGCCCTCCTTTTCCGCTCACAAGCGGCTTTTTCGTTCGCCCGGTGCTTCGGCAAAACGACCCCAGCCCGACAGGACGCCAACGGACAGTCAGAAGCATCCCTGGAACCGGAAGCCTAACAAGCCTGCGAACAAAGGTGCTACCGCATGAAGGTTTGCCCCCACCCACATCTCGGGTGGGGGGGTCGCCTTTGGGAGTTTGCAGCCCTTTGGACCTCCCGGTTATCCGACCAATGGGTCTGCAAGCTGATTTCCACCGGCTACAAGATAGTTTCTCTCTTGGACGCCAAACAGATTCTTCCCCTCCAGCATACCCGTGTCCCCGGTTTGCCGGGGAGGCCCTGTTAGGGGCGGTGAGGGACTTGCTGAATCAGGGGGTGATTTACCAGTTCCAGAATCGGAACGCCTCCTGGGGTTCTACTCCAATCTGTTTGTGGTTCCCAAGAAGGAAGGGGTACGTCCAATCTTGGACTTGAATGCCCTCAATCACTTTGTAAAAGTGCAGAGGTTCAGAATGGAATCAGTTCACTCAGTAGTCGCTGCACTCCATCAAGGGGACTTCCTGGCGTCCTTGGACATTCAGGATGCCTACTTGCACATACCCATATGCCTTCGGCATCAAAATTTTCTGCGTTTGGCAGTCGGCGAAGCCCATTACCAGTGTGTGGCTCCTCCCTTTGGCCTGGCATCAGTCCCCCGAGTCTTTACCAAACTACTGGCTCCAGTATTGGCGTTGTTGAGACAACGTGGGTTATCTAGACGATCTCCTCCTGAGAACTTCTTCCACCTCCAGAATTGGAGGAGGATGTGGCGATCACCTTGCAGACCCTGCAAGTGGTTGGGTGGCTGTTGAACCTAAAGAAGTCGGTGGTGGTACCGACTAAGCGTCTGGAGTACCTGGGGTTACTATTGGACTCCAGGGAAGCAAGGGTGTTTCTCCCCTCAGACAAATTGCTGACTCTCAGATCTGCGGTCAAACTACTGTTGTCCTGGGGCTCATGATAGCCTCCCAGTTCCACACCAGAGTCCTGCAAAAGGAGATCTTGACAAAATGGGACAAATCTCCGTTGTCCCTGGATCGGCAGATCCAGGTGAGCCAGCCAGTTAGGGACTCCCTGATCTGGTGGTTGAGGTCCCTGGTGATTCAGGCCGAAAAATCGTCACTTCCTCTGAAGTGGACGGTGGTCACCACAGACACCAGTCTGTCCGGCTGGAATGGAGTGATGGGGATTCAGTCGGCACAGGGCCTCTGGTTGACGGAGGAATCCAGGTTGCCGATCAATTTGCTCGAATTGAGAGCCATCAGGCTGTGCCTCCACACATGGTCGACGTGTCTTCGAGGGCGTCCGACCAGGATACAGTCAGACAACGCCACGGTTGTGGAGTATATAAATCGGCAAGGGGGAACAAGAAGCTCAGCTGCTTCTCGGGAGGTCGCTCACATACTTCGGTGGGCAGAGCGACACGTTCCGGCCCTGTCGGCCATTTACATCCCAGGGGTGGAAAATTGGCAGGCGGACTATCTGAGTCGCCAGATGCTGGATCCAGGAGAATGGGTGTTGCATCTGGAGATATTCAGGCGGCTGTGCCTGAAATGGGGCAAACCAAATGTGAGGAACAGGGGTCTGTCGGACTCAGTGATTCCAACTATGCTGAGGGCGCAGAAATCTTCTTCCAGGAAGATATACCATCATACTTGGAAGGCCTACATCTCCATGTGTGAGGGGAAAGGGTGGCATCCGCGCTCCTTCTCTATATCCAGGATCCAGCTGTTTCTTCAGCAAGGTGTAGAGCAGAGGGTGGCATTGAGCACCATCAAGGGGCAGATTTCAGCTATGGCTGTCTTTTTTTTTTTTCTCTTTTCAAAGACCCCTGGCATCTCACTCATTAGTGAGTACCTTTGTGCAGGGGGTGCGACATGTAGTCTCTCCGGTGCGTCCTCCGTTACCTCCATTGGATTTGAACCTGGTGTTGTCGGCGCTTCAGAAGCCGCCGTTTTGAGAATATCAGGGAGATTCCTCTGCTGACCCTTTCACAGAAGGTGGTCTTTCTGGTGGCCATCACATCGGCCAGGAGGGTTTCGGAACTGGTGGCCTTGTCCTGCAAGTCGCCTTATTTGGTCAACCACAGGGATAAGGTGGTGTTGCGTCCGCAACCATCCTTTCTACCTAAGGTGTTCTCGGCCTTTCATATCAATGAGGACATTGTATTGCCAGCATTGTGTCCTAAGCTGAAGCACCCCAAGGATGTGGCCCTTCACGCTCTGGATGTGGTTAAGGTTCTGAAGGTGTACTTGTCTGCCACAGCTTCCTTTTGGAAGTCAGACTCACTGTTTCAGTGGCTGGTCCTAAGAAGGGCATGGCGGTCTCGTCGGCCACCATTTCCAGGTGGATCAGACAGATTGTAGTCCAAGCCTACGCCTTGAAGGGGCAGGTGCCTCCCTTTCCAGTCACGGCCCACTCTGAGAGCAAGCCTTCCGACACCAAGCGTCTGACGCTCAGGGGTGTAAGGCGGCGACCTGGTCGTCTGTCCATACGTTTACCAAGTTCTACAAGATAGATGTCAGTGCATCGGCTGATGCCTGTTTTGGCCACAAAGTCTTGCAGGCGGGCATGTGGTTGCAATTTAATTTTTTCCTGGTTTTTAGATAAAAACACAGTACTGTTTTGGTTAATGCACTGTTGTATTACTTCTGCAATGTTGCGGTCTTGGGGATCACTCCTGTTGAGGGTACCAGTTATGTAGTGGTGTTTTTCCACACACTGCTGTTTTTTTTTTTTTTTTTTTTTGGTTTTCTTATTTTGTGGGTTTAGTTCCCACTTGCCATGGTGGATGAAGTTTTAATGCTGTTTTTTTTCCCACCCCTCGTTTGGCACTGCTTGGGGACGTCCCATTTAGTTACAGAGAGGAGCTGTGTCGGTCGATGAATATAAGAGAAAATAGGATTTTTGTACTCGCCGTAAAATCCTTTTCTCTGTAATTCCCTGACCGACACAGCACCCACCCCTCCTTTTTTCTACGTTATACTGCTTGTTGATGTACTGAAGCTGCTAGCAGCAGGAGGAGGGTTGATAGCACGGGTCCGCTTCCCTGGGGCAGGATTAAAGTTCTGTGTATTGTGTAACAATTTTGCCTAGTTTCTCCTAATGGCAGGCTATACAACCCATTTAGTTACAGAGAGGCGCTGTGTCGGTTGGTGAATTACAGAGAAAAGGATTTTACGGTGAGTACAAAAATCCTATTTTTTTTTTCACTTGTGATTTAAATATATATATATATATATATATATAATATAATATTCAATGGGCTCAACATGCCTCTCAGAAATTTCCTTGGAGTGTCTGCTTTCCAAAATGGGGTCATTTGGGGGAGGGGTGTTTGTACTGCCCTGACATTTCAGCACCTCCAGAAATGACATAGGCGGCCATCAACTAAAAGCTGTGTAAATTCCAGAAAATGTACGCTTATTGAATTTTTTTTTTTTTTTTACCCAAGATGTGTGTCTGAATACATTTTGGCCTAAATGTATGACTAAAATTGAGTTTATTGGATTTTTTTTTTAATAACAAAAAGTAGAAAATCGTGTTTTTTTCATTTTATATTGCAAAAAATAAAAATCCCAGAGGTGATCAAATACCGCCAAAGGAAAGCTCTATTTGTGGGGGGAAAAAAAAGGATGCAAATTTCATTTTGGGTACAGCATTGCATGACTGCGCAATTACCAGTTAAAGCAGCGCAGTGCCATATTGTAAAAAGTGCTCTTGTCATTAGGGAGGTAAACCTTCCGGAGCTGAAGTGGTTAAGATATTTTTCTTTTCATTTTTTTTTTTTTTCTTTACACCTTCTGTTATTCTTAATTAACAACAACAGGGTCTTAGATCGCAGACAACAGATTGTCACATATCCTTTTGAACTAAAAGCAAGTTCATCTGTGTAAGTGGTGGTCTTCTCTCATTGAGATTGTTTTGGCTCAAAGCCTTAGGCAACTGCAGTCTTCACAAAAAATGTGGCAGATGCCTCCAATCCCATTTGACCCACCAAAAACCTTCAGCAATCCTCTCCTAGGTGTCTAATTTTGAGCTTCATTAATGACTGGGGATCGCCTGGAGGTAGTGGGAAACTTCAGACTACTTACAGCAATAATGGTCCAGAAGCATTATCCTCTACTTTTAGGCTGCTGGTGAGGTCACTGTTCAGTCATTATCACATTCCTCTGACCTTGTGCAGGATTCTGTAATCATTGTAATCTTGGACAATCCAGGGAGTACAGGAGCTCTAAGTTATTTTTTTTATTTTTTTTTATGTTAACCGCTTGAAACATGCATAACAAAATTCAGAAAGTAATCAGAGTTTGAACTACAAACTAAATCAGTAAAGATTACCTGGTTTGAACTTAACATTTCCATGAGTTGACTACAGTAAGTCCTCTACTTATGAACGAGTTCTGTTCCAGGGGCTCGTTCGTAAGTCCAACAAAGATCAGTGCTTGCAGACAAAGGCTACAAGTGGTGATCAGTTTGTTCTGGCGGGGGGAGTCCCCTGTCAGAACACAATATCACAGGTGGGGAGATCGCTACACCAACATTGGTTGTGTTGGTACGGCGATCTGTCAATTTTTTTCGTTAAGCCCACTTGGTTAAATGGAAAAAAAAAACTGTGCAAACACATTAAAATTGAGAGTAAATATGTATATGCTTTTGTATGAAGCACACAGCAGCACAAAAGGAAGTAAAGTGACTGGGAAATACTGTTTATTCATATTGTATAATCTAACATACAACTTAATGGGTATACAACCTCCAAAAGCATTTGATAATTTAGAACATAAGTTAAATAATAGTAGTAATCATTGAGACAGTTGTAGAACAGACAATGGATACCTATTATAAACATAAGCAAGTTAAAAACAATACTAAATATCAAAAAAATAAGAGAAGAGGGGAGAAAATAAATATATATATATATATATATATACCGTATATATATTTATTATAAAACCGGAGAGAATGTAAATTAGTCCATGGTAGTAAAGTGTAAGGCTTGACGTGTTTCGCGGCCTTATAGCCAATCATCAGAAGCATAAACCATGGAAAATATCTAAAAACTAAAAATATTGGTTCATTTTAATCAATGATAGGGATGGAGGCAGTCGCCCATTTTGGTTCCTGCCTCATTTAAAGTCCTAAAATTCCTTTTCTTTTCTCATGTGCAAACACATGTTCGCAACTCGAAGGTTCGTATGTTGAGGACTGACTGACTGTACTCAATGTAACTGGGTATTAAATGGAGGCATTTGAAATGGATGAGCAGATTCCAATATATTGAAACAAAGCCAGAATTATTTTTCATTCTGATGTGTATGTATGTATGTGTATGTGTGTGTGTGTGTGTATGTGTATGTGTATATGTGTGTGTGTGTATATATATATATATATATATATATATATATATACACACACTACTGACACTGGGTTGGGGTTAAACATCTAGTCCGATCACAGGCTTAATTGTGTGCTTAGCCAGTGTTTTTGTGTACTGTGTTAGGTGCTTTTACTAAGGCAAGAGATGGATTTTATTCACTGCATTGCAGGAACGCAAAAACTCCCCCCCCCCCCCCCCCCCCCAATCAGGCAGATCTCCGGTCTTTGTATTTTACCGATGAACAGCGCATGCCGGTGGGCACCCACAGATCAGCTTTTACTCTGAATAATAAAGTGCAGAATCATGTGATATAAATATAATATATTTAAATTAAAGTGGCTGTAACCCAATGATATGGCACGAGGCATAGCACAGTGCCTTTGCCATGTCAATTGTCCCTTTCTATGTTGCACAATACCTGCCTGATCCTGCCTGTTCTTGTGTTCCCTTGTTTAAACTGACCACTTCTATCATGGCTGCTGATCCAGAATAGCATGGTCAGAATACGTGCTTCTGTCATCCAGCTCTCCTCAGCTTCTCCTCCTCTCCCCCTGTCATTTCTGTAGTCTGGGTGTCAGGACCTGATCTCCTCCCCACCCCTCTCCTCCTGCCTAGAAACAGCAATGCTTTTTCCCTTGAAGCTACTCGTCCCCTCCTTATTGTTTACCTTTTTGCTGCCAGAGCCGTTTTTGCATTTTTTGCACACTTTAAAAAAAAAAAAAAAAAGTGTCAGGTCTGTATTGGGGTTTATATGCACCTTCACCTGTACAAACATTCTTGCACCGACCCTGACAGCCGCCGATGACAGGGGAGTTCAGCAGTGTTAGCCCGTCCTCTATGTTGAAATAATTTTAAAGTATTTTGATCCCCTGCTGATTTTGTACGTTTGTCAACTGACAAAGAAATGGTCAGTCTAGAATTTTAATGGCAAATTTATTTTAACACTGAGACAGAAAAACAGAAAAATCCAGAAAAGCACATTTTCAAAAAAGTTAGAAACTGATTTGCATTTTAATGAGTGAATTAAGTATTTAGCAAAATATGACTTAGTACTTGGGGGCAAAACCCTTGTTGGCAATTGCAGAGGTCAGATGTTTCTTGTAGTTGGCAATGAGGTTTGCACGCATCTCAGGAGGGATTTTGTCCCACTCCTCTTTACAGATCCTCTCCAAGTCATTAAGGTTTCGAGGCTGGGGGACGTCGCTTGATGGCAGGGCAAGCGGGTGCACAGTAACACTGCTCTGGCTCTAAACTGACATCCTGCCTTCATCCTGAGTTCTATCTCCTCATATACAAAACAATGTCTTTCCCCACGGCTGTGGGTACCTACCAGGCTGGCTGCCATGGCTAAATACAGGCCGCCCGTCGCAGAGCAACTGGCTTGATTCCGGCGACAAAATGGCGCCTCTGGCTGGGTTTTTGTACTTTGGTTTTCCTGTGTTTTTTTTTTTTCTGTTCATTTTGATCAAGCTCTGGACATTCCTATGATCGCTTATATGAGCATAAAATAGTATGTTATGGGTGGCACGACCTGAACATGTTTATATGTATGTCTATATCCTTGTTGTGATAATTATCCCCCATCTACCTTGATATGGCGAGGCCATTAAAGATAGTCTCATGGAACACTAAAGGTTTGAATTCACCCCAAAAGCTGTCCCTGGTCTTCTCTGTTTTGAAAAAATATTGCCCTCACATAATATGCCTTCAGGAAATACATCTTGTTGGTATTAAGGTGGGGGCCCTCAAGCGCCCATGGCTGGCCCAATCTTGCCACACTACCCATATGACTTATTCCAGAGGGGTCCCTATCTTACTGGCCAAATCCATCTCTGCAGAAATTTAAACTGACAATGGGAGATTTATTATACTTACATTACAAATTGCCTCTGTGACACTCACTTTGGTGAATATTTATATCCCTCCACCATTCTCTATAGATGTGCTATCCAAATTGTCACTTATGCCTCTATCCAGGCCCCTGGGACCTTTGATTTATATGGGTGATTTTAATGCTATATTGGACCCAGCTGTGGACCACTTGGGGGGGTGATGGTGGATCATTCACTTCCTTTACTGACTGGTTACATGATTTATGGCCTCACTGAGGTATGGCGCTGGAAACATCGGGATGTCTGCCAATACTCATGTCACTCCTATTCCTTCCACACCATGTCTCGCATACACCTGGCGTTTACAACTAGGGACACTCTCCCCATTGTCTCTGCTGTATCATACTTAGGGGTATATCGGACCACACCCCACTCTCTGTGGATATCCTCCTCCTTCCAGGCATCGGCCCTATTATCCGGTGCCTGAATTCATACTGGCTGGAGGATTAGGTGGTACAGGGTGAATACACAAAGGGTATGGATTATTGGAACGTAAACGTGGGCAAAGTAGACCCACTAACAGAATGGGAGGCCTTTAAAACTACACTGAGGGGTAATTTTATGTCCATTACTGGTGTGCTGCATAAAAATTCTGCCTACGCCACCAATCCTGACTCTGATGCACAAGATTTGTGGGTGCAGTGGCTCAGAATACGAGCTCCGTTTGTTGGACCTTACCCAAAAACGCATGCTCCATGCTACCCAAAAGTCCTTTGAGCATGGTATTAAGGCTGGGCAACTATTAGCTTACTTAAGTAGGCCTGAACTTGTCTTTTTATACAGGCAACAAGCTGATATTAGGAGCATTCCCTTTAGGAGAGTGCTCCTAAGTTCCGCTTGTTACCTGTATAGAAGGCACTTGGCAGAAATCTTGCTGATAAGGGATGAAATACTTATATTAACCACTTGCCCGCCCGCCCACCGTCAAATGACGGCTAGGCTCACGTTCTGGGTGGACGTCATATGACGGCCTTCCAGAACGACTGCACTCTTGCAGCAATCGCGGCTGCTCCGTGTTGCTAGGACATGGTGCAACCCCAATCTGTGTAAAGAGCCGTGGCTCTTTAACCATGTGATGGGCTGTGTCCAATCACAGCCGGTCACATGTAAACACGGAGATGCTGGTAATCGCCGATCAGTGGCATCTCCTCACAGGGGACAGCTAGGTATGTAATCGGGGCACTGATCATCAGTGCCAGCAATCTGTGCCCATTGGTGATGCCAGTCAGTGCCACCTATCTGTGCCCATCAGTGTCCCCTATAAGTGCAGCATATCTCCTCATCAGTGCCACCTAATCGGTGCCCATCAGTTCTGCCTCATCAGCGCCCATCAGTGAAGGAGAAAATTACTTATTTAAAAAATGTACTAAAAGAAACTGGGAAACTTTTTTTTTTTTTTTTCTTCAAAATTTTTGGTCTTTATTTGTTCCTAAAAAGGAGTGATGAAATACCACCAAAAGAAAGCTATATTTGTGTGAAGAAAATGATAACAATATCACATGGTTGGAGTGTAGCATGACCGCGCATTTGTCAATCAAAGTGTGACAGTGCTAAAAGCTGAAAAATGGCCTGGGCAGGAATGGGGTGTAAGTGCCCTGTATTGAGGTGGTTAAAATGCAAATGAATTTTATAACTTTTTTTGAAATGCGTTTTTCTGGATATTTTTTTTGTTGTTCTGTCTCCCACTGTTAAAACCTACCATTAAAATAATAGACTGATCATTTCTTTGTCAGTGGTCAAACGTGCAAAATCAGCAGGGGAGCAAATACTTTTTTCCCCTCACTGTAGGGGCTTAACACTAGAAGGCTCTCTTAGAAAAAAAATGTCTTGCCGGTTCATGAAAACTGGTCCAGTGATAAGCTTTGCAATACATCTAGAAGACACCTTTTCCTTTTTATCTTTCAGTAAACTGGGTTTTTCTGTAAATAATCCTCTAACTTTTTATATTTTTTTTTTATTCAGTATTCAGGGTTTGAAAGTTGTGGGGGAGAGCTTCTCCCCTGCATTTCATCTGCAGTTAGAGAACAGCACCGGATGCCGGGAAAAAGATGTGAAACTGCTACAAGATATTGTAGATCATGTAAGTGCTGTAAATGACCATTGCTTTATACTCTGATTGTAAAATCCCACATATGTACAAAGTATTATAATAACTGACACTAATCATTGCCAGATCCAGCTGACTTTTTTTTCCTTGACCCTTTCAACCATATCCTTTGAGACTAGTGTTGTGATTTTACACAGAAATACCCTTGCCCCATAGGATGATGAAATGTGATCCCTCTCCCGTGACATAGGCTGTAGTTTCTGTGTCATACTGTGGTTTTCTTTAATAAATGGCTTGGCTAAATCATTGTTGACTTCAGCTAGGAGTAAGGATCAGTACACACCCGCAGCCTTGTTTTATTGAAACTGGGTATAATGAGGTTAATGTGAAAGTGAGTTTAGTGTTGTCATTAACTTCCCAAAAGAGAACCAGTCTGCAACCTCAAAGTCTTAGTCTCTCTCGTGTATGTCAAGTCCATAAAGTATGCAGCGTATCCCATGATACCCAAGATCTTAGAATGAGATGCTTTTTCCTAAAACGAGTCCCCCTTCCTTGAAGGTTGTAGATTATGGAGTTCGGTTTTTGGAGGTTAGGTTAGATGGAGTGTATTGTCAACCAGATAGATAAAGGCTACTATTGTCTGATTCCGATTTCCAGGGCAATTGCATACATTATATGACAAATCCAATGAGGTTTGTTAAAATACAGTATGGATTTCAGCTACTTCAAAATATTTCATAATTGATGGAGGTCTCAAAGTTGTAAAATAAGTCCCAGCATGCTCTGGGCAGAGAATAGAGGCTAAATTATTATCAATGAAGATCATTTTGCTCTCACTCAGGAATTAGACTTTGTTTATATAAGTACAGCCATAATTCTTGAGCAGTATTGAAGCTTAATACATTTTGAATGGCCTGCTGGGACTTTTTAATTACATAACTCCACAATATGCTGTAAAGAATCAATGCATATCAGACTCCTAATATTCAGCAGCAAATTCCTGTAATACCCTTCAAGCATTTGGACAACCAGCAAAAGAGAGCCGGACAGGGAGTTGTCCCTCTAGGTAAGGCAAAGGGTAACAGCTAGGAGGAGAGCTCAAATTCTTCTATTTTTTTTTTTTTTTTAACGTTTTATCGGTGCTTCCTCAAAATGAATTTTTTTACTAACTTCAAAACAAAAAAAAGAGAAAAAAAAATCACAAGTTTGAGTAGTTCCACAGGTTATATAATATAACAAAGAAATTATCTATAGCACCTTCAGTTTACAATAACGAAAGGCAGTATTCATCATTATAAGAGAACAGATTTGAATGATTTCCTTGTGGAATTTTTTTATTTTTTTTTCTCTTTCTAAGATGTCTGTGCTTGCTTAAGCTGGCCATACACTGTTAGGTTTTCCACAAACAAGGTAGGTGGAGGAATCCTCCATCACTTCCCCCAATGACATTGTATTCTGACAGCAGCACCTGCCAGAGGGCCCTGCTTGTTAGAGCTTACAGTTTTAGGGTGTTCATAGACATCAATATCTATCCCAAGGTCACTCAATAAACAAACAATTAGCATGGAAAGAGAGCAGCACAAGTGGAGGGATAGTATGCTTATATGATGCATTGCCCTATTTGCTATGTAATATCTTTTAGAATACCTTAATCATAGTTAATTTGTTTTGCAGTGC
This sequence comes from Lithobates pipiens, assembly GCF_037356315.1. Taxonomy (NCBI): domain Eukaryota; kingdom Metazoa; phylum Chordata; class Amphibia; order Anura; family Ranidae; genus Lithobates; species Lithobates pipiens. The sequence continues at coordinate 21,855,407 of NW_027507696.1, forward strand.
ATGAATAGAAAAATTGCCTTAACCCAAGCTCGTTATTTGGAAAAAGAAGAAAAATATCTTCCACCACCAAGGTTTGTATTTGTACTTGTAGTCGTTTATATTTTCAGTAAGGATTGTTACTACTTTACGATAATGCTAAAAACAAACATTCAAGATCAATCCCTGGTTCACATTGATGCTACCAAACCGTTCCTACCTCTGGGAATAATGGCAGTTGAAAGGCTTTTTCAGTACATTTCCTCCCTAGTTTTGATTAGCCGGTTCCCGGCCGGCGCACGCCGATGTACGTCGGCAGAAAGGCATGGCTGGGCAAATGGGCATACCTGTATGTCTCTTTAAATTTGCCGCCATGGCATCGCGTGCGTGTCGGCTGGGACCTCTGTGAGTCGGCTCTTGGGTCCCATGGAGTCTATCGCTGCAGGGATACCCACGATTGCCTCACGGTAAGGAAGTAATGCCTAGTCACAGTGTCACTGATCTCTGCTCCCTGTGATTGGGAGCAGAGATCAGTGACGTGTCACACATAGCCACGCCCCACACAGTTAGAAACACTCCCCAAACAAACCCCTTCACTGCCAGTGTCATTTTACACAGGAAACAGTGCATTTGTATAGCACTGATTGCTGTATAAATGACAATGGTCCCAAAATTTATATATATAATATTACACATACATAATTCTGGATTTCCACCTGGGGGGGGCATGCGCCGATCGTCAGGCAGAGAAACAGAATGGAGATCTGTCTATATGACCAAGGCAGGTCTCCGTTTTGACAAGCTGGAAGGGATGGATTTTGTGTCCCTGCAAAAGAAGGGATGAGGGGAATAAAATTCATCAGTAAAAGCAAAAGAGTAAAAGTAGCACACACTATACTACTAATGGTGGTGGCCAGCAACTTATAGTGGGACTGTGATGCTAATACTATGATACTGTGCGACGGGCAATCTGACACTGTGTGGGAACTGACTAACTGCCACTGACATCACCAGTGACACTAATACAATGATCAGTGCTAATACTATACATTGTCAATATACTAATGACACTGGCTGGGAAGGAGTTAACATCTTGGGTAATCAAGGGGTTAAATGTGTGCCTACTAAGTGTTAATTTGTGTAATGTGTGCTGCTTTTTACTAAAATCTTTGTTTCTTCTAAGAAACCGAGAGCCTGTTCCCTCTGTACAAAGCCCTGTGTTGATTATCAACACAGGGCTCTGGGCAGCGATTGGACACAGCTAATCAGTAGGTTCCGGCCATGAATCATTGGAAGGGACCAGCTGACAAACTCCCACAGCGTATAATCGCAGCAGGTGTTGGGAGGGGGCACAAATGCGCACGCCCTTACCTGGAAACCATTTGCCTGTACGAACTGCCCATCTACAATACATTCTGGGCAGGTTGTCCGCGGGTGGTTAAATGCTTGTGAAGAAAATGTTTTTAATGTCTAAAGTGGTAGTCTGGATGTTAAACACCAGGGTTCATTACATCATTGACACTTCAGTATTTGTTTAGTATTGATTAGCTCCAGAGTTGTCTCATCATAAACTTGAAACTATAAAATCTTCTGGACAGGTAAACTACTGTAGTCTGTGCACATCGCATATTTAAACATCTATTTTATATGGTCTTAAAAGTTTCTCTTGTGTGTTTTGCAGCATAAGAGTGATAGTCACTGTAGAACAAACAGATGAAGAACTGAATACAGCTGCCTCTGTGGTCAAGCAAGCTACATCTTTAATACTACATTAAATATTTTTTTGGGGACAATGCATCTCTTGTAATTTAATCTTGACCTGATGATGGTAATCTCTTCAACGGTATAAGGCTGAGATATGCAATTAGCGGACCTCCAGCTGTTGCAGAACTACAAGTCCCATGAGGCATAGCAAGATTCTGACAGCCGCAAGTATGACACAGAGAGGCATGATGGTACTTGTAGTTTTGCAACAGCTGGAGGTCCGCTGATTGCATATCTCGGGTATAAGGAATACAGACCGAAGTGCTTGCATATCTAATGATGAAATGTTAAAGCAGCGTACATTCCGGGACTAAGGGGACGAATGGGCAGGAAAACTGCCGAACAAATATAGCAGAAAACCAAATCATGGTACATGCACTTATGATGTTGTGTGCCTTTTTTACTGCTGTTACGCTGTGATTTTTCTACTTTTTTAATAACTGTTTACAGAAATAAAAGGTGACTTATTCCCTATTGTATATCTGCAAGTGCACGATAGCATCACTTTGGAAATTTTAATGTCTCTTTTATTATTACAAAATGCAAACTGTATGTGTCAGCAGTCAGTGGGAATGTAAATATTTCAGCTGTATATTAATATACAGATATATACCCATTTGGATATACGTAATGCACTGATTTCGGGGTGTATTCATTCACTGCTTCCAATTAAAACCAAGAATAATTTAAGTCGTTAATTTTGTTTGTGTATAAAAAATATGGATTTACAAACTTTTATAAACTAATGTATTTTCCTACATCATAGTCTATCATCACTTTTTATAATGCTACTGTAAGCTCCATTTATTATTATTTTTTTTTTGGTGTAAAGCACTGTGATTTCATTACGCTTGAAAACTGACAATATGTCGCTGCCATAAACTTTTAGTGAACAATTTACAGTTCCAGCAACGTTAAGTATAGTATAGAGTCTGAGGTTATAGCACCGAGTTATTTTGGCCTTTCCTGCAGGTGATCAGAATCAGTGTTTTGACGAACCTGAGTTGTATTGATTAAACCAATTAGAGAGGTGTATTCTATTCAGAAACATGTAAGATAATTCTAGTTATAGTTATTGAATGGAATAAGTGTGAACCTTCAATGTTTGCTGACCCAGTCAGTCGTATAGGGAAGACATAGAAAAGCAGATTTAAACATGTCGCAAATAATATTTTCACAAAGGTTTTCTGCTGGTATCTATGTACCTATTTTAATTTCAGTTGATGTTTTGGGAAAAGATTTCAGTCTGTACTACACAGATTTTTGTTAAACCCTTTGTCTGGACAATGTAAGCGTATTTCCACTTTTGCAGCTAAATTTCAGAAAACCCAACTATACATTTGCTATGTGTTTCTATTCACTTTCCAAACTTAAAAGTATCATCTTTAAAATATTTTTTAACTTTCTAGGTGTTTGCTTGGAGCAGGCACCAGGCAGACTATAAGCAACTAGCTATTCTGGGAAATTTGAAATGAAAAAACTTTCAAAAACTAAAGACCACAGAGTCTGTTGCGGCTCTTTCAGTTCATAATTCAGTTAATGATTTCTTTGTATTTTTTTGGAAAAACCTATATAATCTATTTGTGAAACGGAATCTGGTGCAGCTGTGTATGGTAGCCAATCGGCTTCTAACTTCAGTTTGTTCAATTAAGTTTTGACAATAAAATCTGGAAGCTGATTGGTTTCTATGCAGAGCTGCACCAGATTTTGCACATACCAGTTTTAGTAAATCAACCCCACTGATTTTCCCCTCATTAACGTAAAATGTAGAAGCCCGGCTTCTAGAGCTTTAACTTTTTTTTTTAGGGCAGACAACGGCCAAATATAGTTTACAAAGGATCATTAGATCTGCTAACCCAGTACAGACAGATTTAACGTTAATTTCCATGCTTTCTCTGCATGGCAGAGGAAATCTTAAGTTTTGGAGTTTCAGAAGAGCAAGTAAAATGTTTATAAAACAAGTTATGCTATGAAAATATGTAACAGATAGAAAGTAGGTGCCATTCCAATTTGGTTGCAAACATGGAAATACACTTTAACCAAACTAAATGCTGAGCCACAGATGGCAATGTATTATGATGCAGAGCCCTTTGTCCCTGTTTCTTTCAGCATTGAAATGGAACATTCCTCAACAATGAGGAGTTCCATGACATTGGGCAGTACCAATTGAACTGTTTCTAAGCAGTAATAGGACTTGCCTATCTGACCAAAACATAGACTTACGTCCACACACCTAAAACTTTACAGGAGCAGCACTGGACTTTTGTAAACCTCAGGTACAGAAGCGTGTTTTTAAAAGGATTAGCCTTTTTAATACACCCAGGGATTCTAATGTACTTTACAGGTAGAATCTCTTACCACTATATTCTTTTAACTGTGATTTGATAACCATCATCACAGACTCAGGCCATTGTAAACACTGTTTTGTATACATTCAAGCTGTCTGCAGTTTCCAAAAGCTTCAGCATGCTTCAGACCATGACATATACAGAGAGAAGTCATCAAGAATACATCTGGTTGTCCATTCTGCTTTTCACAATTGGCTATCTGTAAAAATATAGGATGTGGGCCTAGTTTATTTAAACTCAGGTGAGGGCTGTCAGCTTCTAGCAGTCTCTAATTTGATCCTTTAGTTCAGGGGTGTCCAACCTTATGGCTTTATTGGGCCACATTGGAAGAAGATGAATTGTCTTGGGCAACACATAAAATACGCTAAGAATAAGGATAGCTGATGAGCAGAAAAAGGCAGATCAAATTAAGGACAACCAATCTCGATAATGTACTTATCTGAGTAACCTTTTTTTTGTAATTTTGTTTTTTATTATAAAAGTTAAAGAAGGCAAAATAAAATTGGTGCAATATTTGATCAATAACTGGTTCAATGTATGTAGTAGCAATTCTCAATGAATTGTCAAGGTGCTCATCAGATATTTTGGTTCTAAATTTCCCTTTTGTGTGCATCCTTGAAATAAGTTGCTCACAAATATCCATCCACGTGAGTAAGCTCCAGTGGGTGGAGTGAAACGCTTTGGGGGTGTGAAGTGGTGGTGGTCCAGGCTGAGTGTCATTCACTATCGCACAGCAGGCTTTGACTTGATGTGCGGCTCCCGAAACACCTTTCACTCTCTGCTCACAAATATGGATGCTGCCGAAAACTGATGACCTGAATGAGGCATGGTTGTAAAGGGTGGGATATATTTCTTCGGGAAGATAAAAGTTCAGTAAAGACAGAGACACTGTCAAATTCTTCTTTGGCAGCATGTGTTCGCTAAGTGTAAACGCATTTTTTTAAATAATTTCAAAATTTTTAGGTAAGTTTACGATTTTGTGTTGGACCAGATGCGGCCCTTGGGCCACACGTTGAACACCCCTGCTTTTAGTTTTTACATAAAAACATACTAAATACTCCTATAAACAAAAATTAACTAATGTATGACTTCTGGCTTTGAAAACGCTGAATCTGGTAATCTACACTGTACTGTTAAATAGACAAGCTATATGTAAGAAAGCAATGTTTACAATGGCCTAAACTGGCGAATATTGATCTGTCACAAATGGGAAGAACCGTTAAAGGTATAAGGCTATATCTGCAACATCGTTAAATGTCCCTGGCTGTAATAAAAGCACGAATGTATGTTAAAAGCACAGTTATCCTTTAACGGAAAAGTTGTTTGCTTTGTTGGGTAGCTCTTAGAGAATGTTCACAGGGAAGAGAGTGCTATGAGTGAGCCAGTGCAAAACTTTAATTAGGGATTGTGTATATTATGACAGTGAAGTACTTTAGTAACTGACATGTAAGATGGGCTTTATGATGTTTGATTCCTGTGAGAAAAATTTCAAGCCAAGCTATTTTGTCATATTTGTACAAATCATGGGAAAAAGCCTAAATTATGTTACTTTTTGACAGTTTTCATGGTCATTGCCCAGACCTGAAAATGCGTGATGGAAGGAACATTAAAGCTATACCTAGGAGGGTAATTTGTTCAAAGAAAAATAGCTCATAGCAGTATATATTAAGACTTTGACGTCTATAAATACATTTAGAAGACTAAAGATTTTGGGATGTGGTCTGTTATATTGGAGCCTGTTGGATCACTATGCCAGAGTCATGGGACCAAAAATGCCAAGTCAGAGGGTACCAAGTGCGGACTGCAGCATACACATAGTATGTGTTTTTAGCGATATTGCCTACTTATTACTTTAGTGCACATTGTTTTAACCAGTACGTCATGCCAGATGTACATTTAAGGTGAAAAATGTGTATTCTGTAATTTGACATTTTGCTGAAGGACAGTCTATAAACCCTCATTCGCACAGAGATTTTGGAACTATAATGTGTACAAGTTGCAAATATTTTTTGCTATGTAAACTATTGTTAGCTCTGAAAGTTCATATTAATGGAAGTCCTCCATAATCACAAAAGTGATTTTAAATAAACTGTAAGGGGATCTTGTAATTAATGATCCCTGTGCTGAGCCACTTTGATACTTGCTTTTTAAGATAGTCCTTCACTGTGGCCATCATTAGAATCTTGTAATGTGTAAAAGCCATTGGTTACAGCATGATTTAATATCATTTGTTCCATTACACTAAACTTTTTTAAATATTGTATCAAACCACATTTTTACTTTTTTTTTTTTTCCCCTGGTCTTTTAATGGTAAAAGTAAGAAAGGGTGCTGTGTTTTCTTGGAGACATTGACTTTAAAAAAAAAAAAAAAAATGTATTATGTACGTTCCTAGTTTATAACCAAATGTGGTAACGAAAGCTAAAGCTTATACTTATGAAGTCCTAATCCAGCTAAACTTTTTTTGTTTTTTTTGTTTTAAGTATTGGATTATGTGGAGGGTTACAACATCGATTTTTTTTTTTTATTATTTTTTTGTTTGTATTTTTTATAGCAGTCTATATCTCTGTCTTTTGAGATTTCCTCTCTTTGCCCTACCCACTATCCCTTTAAAAACACAAACTGCAATAAAACCAAATCAAATTTTCATTGTTGTCTGTATTGAAATGCATAGATTTCTCTTATATCCTGATACATGTTGTCAAAGAGTGTCACTGGGACAGAAATTGAGGGATATTGCTACATGAATATAGAGAAGGCAATAACTATCTGACACAGGTATTACACTTTTCTGCTATGTCCAAAATGTTTTTTTTTTTTTTTTTTTAAATGGCTGAAGAGGATTTTAAATATAATCAAACTGGCACCTGATCACAAATAATTGCAATTTGTGGTATCCCAACACAAACCACCAAAAAAAGCTCTCTGAAATGACTGAGTTTGTTTTGTACTGTATATATGTTTGATTTTTTTTTTTTTTTTTTTTAATCATGTGCCTTTTGTTGCTGCTAAAAACTAGCTATAAATATGATAGAACTTTGTTAAAATAAAGCAGTTACAAACCTATTATGAGTTTTTTGTCTTTACTTTTAGCTACTTTGCTGTAGTTTTTAAGTATCTTCTAGTAATCTTCCGATCTGCATGTGTTGATAAGAATGTTCATTTATAGTCGGTCTTCGCTTGGAAATGCGATAACCCTAACTACCAAGACCTGAGGTGTGCCTTGGCCTAGCTGGTCAGTACGCCTAAAAGAGGGCATACCCTCAATAAATGTACCTGAAATGAGTGAGATGTGAAAAATGTTGAAAGTGAAGGGGAACTGGGAGGGTGGGAACCAGAAAACAAGCAGACAAGTGATCACTCGTCTGTATATATATTAATTATACCCCCCAGACTCCTCCTACAAATGCAGGCTAGCCTCCGGCCAGCCTTCTAACATACCTTTTGTGAGCTGTTGGCAAGCAAGTCCAACAACTAGCCCCATAGGGTGAATGTCATGTCTATGGTCTTTATAATTTTGAATATAAACAGCCCCTGGTTTATGGCATCCTGCTGCAGCCAATAGTAGTCACAGCAGGATTGTGTGGATGGTTTGAAATGAAATGCTCATAGGACTTTTATGTGTAGGCGGTGAAGTATGGTCCTGGGTTTTATTATTATTTTTTTTATTATTATTATTTTATTTATAAATGTCACAATAACCAATTTATCAAAATCTGTCTCTCATTTTGCACTCATGAATTTGACCAATATTGGGGCTATTTTACACCCATTTCAAAACGTGGCATTAGACACGCTTTTTTAAAGTACTCTGAAAGTCAGTCAAATAACATGTAAAAGGGACTGTAAGGTAAAAAATTTATTTACAGGTGCTGTTTGCTTTACTTCCAATACATGCCCCATGTCACTTTCTTGGTGCTTCAAAGCATCTCCAAAGCTGCCATAGAAGTCTATAACAAAGCTTGCTTTGCAGCGCTTCAAGCATCTGAGAGGCTTCTATTCGGCTTGAGCTTCCCTAAACTGAAAAGATGTCATCAGCAGTCACTTCCAGTTCATGTGTGTATATATTCTGGAAGTGTCTGGTGCAGACGTAACATCTGGTGTGCAGTGTGGAGCAGCAAGAATGGGGGCAAGGTCAGACTGGAGTGGAGCAACTAGCAGATGGTGCAGACAGTGGTGTGCAACATAGGAACACTATAGCAGAAGGTGAATGGGGCTGGAGAGTGAGGACTGAGAAGCGGAGGATAAGCAGAGCAGAAGAAACTAGCAGATGTCATGTGATGTGCAGCATGGGCGCAATAAAGCGAGAGGGGAGAATCCGAAAACCCAGATGATCAACAGAGTTGGGGTTACTACTGAGTGGGCGGGATTAGCAGAACTGGAAGTTGCTACTGAGCAGGAAATCGGCAAAGCTGGGGTTACTACTGAATGGGACACCAGAGCTGGGGGTATTACTACGCAGGGGATCTCCTGAACTACTAATATGCTGCGGATCTGCTGAACAGGGATACTAATGAGCTGGAGATCTGCTGAACAGGGGTATGAATGGGGCCCTTTAAAACAAATAGAAAATCAACACACAAGGTATTTTCCAAGTTTCAAAAAAGCATCACTGAAGCATCAAAAACGCATCAAAAAAAGCATGTTGAAGAGGTGGGTAGGTAAAGTTGAAGAAAGTGTAAATGAGCCCTTACAGATGTGTATACCAGTAATCCTATCATTTTTCAAATAAACTATAGAAAATTGCATATATAAAGATAAAATTTTAGATCATTATTGGAGCATTTTGGGAAATCACTGGTTGATCAGTCACAACGTTATTAATCACCCACCTAATATTAAGTAGGTCCCCTGCTTGCCACCAAAACAGCCCTGACCCATCAAGGCAAGGCCTTCACTAGACCTCTGTGGGTATGCTGTGGTATCTGGTATAAAATCATCAGTAGTAGATCCTTTAACCACTTTTAGACCAGACCATTTTGCTGGCTTAAGACCAGACCACTTTTTGTGATTCAGCACTGCGCCGCTTTAACTGACAATTGCGTGGTCATGTGACGTGGCTCCCAAACAAAATTGACGTCCTTTTTTTCCCCACAAAATAGAGCTTTCTTTTGGTGGTATTTGATCACCCCTGTGTTTTTTATTTTTTGAGCTATAAACAAAAATAGAGCGACAATTTTGAAAAAAAAACGCATTCTTTTTTACCTTTTTCTATAATAAATATCCTCCAAAATATATATATAAAAAAAACTTTTTTTCCTCAGGTTAGGCCGATGCGTAGTCTACATATTTTTTGTAAAAAAAATCGCAATAAGCGATTAATTGGTTTGCGCAAAATTTATAGCGTTTACAAAATAGGGGATAGTTTTATGGCATTTTTATTAATATTTTTTTTTACTAGTAATGGCGGCGATCAGCGATTTTTTTTGGCGGACACATCGGACATTTTTGACACATTTTTGGGACCATTGTTATTTATACAGCAATCGGTGCTATACAAATGCACTGATTCCTGTGTAAATGACACTTGCAGTGAAGGGGTTAACCAGGGGGTGGCAGTGTAGGGGTTAAGTGTGTCCTAGGGGAGTGTTACTAACTGTGGGGGGCTGGGCTGTGTGTTAGTGAACACTGATCTCTGCTGCAATCACATGGAGCAGAGATTTGTGTCACTTGTTGCTAGGCAGAACGGGGAGATGCTGTTTACATCGTCATCTCCCCGTTCAGCCTCCCCGTGAGATCATGACAATCGAGTCCACGGGACCCGCGTCCGGACTCAGGGGTCGCAGGGAGCGGCAAATACAAATGGACATACCTGTACGCCAATTTGTCGACGTACATTGTCGTGCGCCTGTCGGGAAGTGGTTAAAGTGGAATTCCAGGCTCTAACTAAGCCTAAAACTGCTCCTACCCCCTTCTAACTCCTATGCTAACTACCCTGTAGAAGGAAGATGCATATACTTACCTGTTCTCAGAGTGCTTTAATCAGGTAAGTAAACCCTCCTATCGTTTTTCAGCCAAGGAAGCTGCCATCTTGGCTTCCCTTTAATCTTTAACTGCCATGAAGCTGCACATATGATCAGTTAAGACACCAGCCATTGGATGGTTTGACAGTTTGGTTGAGAGCACAACCAATGTGACAGTTAACATTTCTGTTTTTTCAAACTGTTAGATCGATGGGTTTACTTCCGCTTTAAGGGGAAAGGAGAGCGCTCCAACATGGCTGAAATGCCTGGGCAGTGATGAGCTCCATAGGCTTACTATAGGTCATTGGTTGTCCGCTAAAGCTGCAGCTGAGAGTAGGTAAGTAATAAGAATCTTCCTTCTACTGAGTAGTTGCCATTAGAAGGGGGTGGAAGCAGATTTAAGATTAGATACTTAGCCTGGAATTCCACGGTAAGTCCTGTAAGCTGCCTCTGTAGATCCGGCTTGGTTTTTCATCACATGCTATTAGATGCTCAATGGATTAAAATGGGAGCAAACCCAGTTTCAAAAAACATTTACATTCCCGGCATGCCGGAAATGCTAACTTTCACATTGGTTGTGCTCTCAACCAAACTTTCAAACCATCCAATGGCTGATGTCATAACTGATCACATGTGCAGCATTATGGCAGTTGAAGAATTATTAGAGGCCAAGATGACAGCTTCCTTGACTGAAAACGATAGGAGGGTTTACTTCCACTTTAAGATCTGTAGAATTAGAAAGCCAAAACATCTCAAACCATTTGTGCTGTGTGGCATGACACATGATCTTGCTAAGGAGGCCACTGCCATCACTGAATATGATTTCCACAAAGTGGTGTACTTGGTTGGCAAAAAACATCTACATGAATGGCATTACCCAAGGTTTCCCATCATAACATAGCCCAAAGTATCACACTGCCTCTGCCAGCTTGAATTCTTCCCATCGCACTGCATCCTGGTCCCAGCTCTTCTGCAGGTAAGCAATGCAGACCCTACCGGCCTTCCACACGATGTGAAATAATTCATGGGACCAGGCCACCTTCTTCCATTGCTCTGTGGTCCAATTCTGATGCTCACATGCCCGTTGTGGATACGGATGGGTCAGTATGGACACACCCTGTCTGATCTGTGGCTACACATCCCCATACACAACAAACTGTAATGCTCATTTTTTCTGCTTTCAACACATCAACTGCAGTGACATGTTTACTTGCTGCATATTATATCCTATTGACTTTCAGATGTACAAAGCACCGGCCTTGTAGCAACCAATCAGAATCCAGCCTGTATTGGTAAAACTGTAGAAGACTGGAACCTTTCATTTCTCACTTTATAAAGTTGATATAAACCCAATATTTCATTCAAACCTTTCCCGTAGAAACTCAACATTCTAAAATGTAATGCTTTCACCATGCTCAGTGGTATTTACTCAGACTCCTAGCCAATAATCCTCCAGTTGAGATTCCATGCCTCTCTTAAATTGAATTGCACTTGTTATCTAAAAATTGAGGCCTCCCCCTGTTCCCTTGCTTGCTACTTACTAGTCTGACTGCAATCCATTCAAATGTTTCTTAACCACTTCAGCCCCGGAAGTATTTGCCCCCTTAATGACCAGGCAATTTTTTGCAATATGGTACTGCGTCGCTTTAACAATTGCGCGGTCGTGCAACGCTGTACCCAAACAAAATTTGACATCCTTTTTTCCCACAAATAGCTTTCTCTTGGTGGTTTTTGATCACCTCTGTGGTTTCTATTTTCTATTTTTTGCGCTATAAACAAAGAGTGACAATTTTGAAAAAAAAACATTTTTTTTTTGCTATAATACATATCCAAAAAAATATATTAAAAAAATAATTTATTCATCAGTTTAGGGCGATATATATTCTTCTTACTAAAAAAAATCGTAATAGACGTATATTGATTGGTTTGCGCAAACTATGGGATAGATTTAGGGCCTTTTATTTATTTTTTCTATTGTTTTTACTGGTAATGACGACGATCTGTGTTTTTTTTTTTTTTTTTTTTTTTGGCGAGACTGTGACATTGCGGTATACAAATCTGACCCTAAATGACACTCTTTGGGGACCAGTGACATTATTACATTGATTAGTGCTATAAAAATGCACTGATCAATGTTAAAATGACACTGGCAGGGAAGAGGTTAACAATAGGGGGCGATCAAGGCGTTATATGTGTTCCCCTTGGGGGGGGGGGGGGTGGCAGGGACATGACAGAAATCACTGGGAACAGTAGATCTCTGTCATGTCTCCTGTCAGAATGGAGATCCACCTTATTTACACTTATTTAAACTTCTATATTTAACCACTTGCCGCCCGCCCTATAGGGAATTGATGGCGGCAAAGTGGTTTCATAATCCTAACCGGACGTCATATGACGTGATTAGGATTATGAGCCGCTGCGCGCGCATCGTGGCGATCGTTGTTGCGGGGTGTCAGTCTGACACCCGGCAACTACGATCTCGGTAAAGATGTGATCAGCCGTGTCCAATCACGGCTGATCACAGTGTAAATGGGAAGAGCCGGTGATCGGCTTTCCCTCACTCGCGTCTGTCAGACGCGAGTAGAGGAGAGCCGATCGGCTGCTCCTCTGACAGGGGGGGTCTGTGCTGATCGATTATCAGCACAGCCCCCCCGAGGATGCCCACACTGGACCACCAGGGACACCACTAGACCACCAGGGAAAAGGTAATAAAATCCATAATCCTCCCTAGACCACCAGGGATGCCAGTCAGCACAATGGGTGCCAATCAGTGCCCATAATGGATGCCAATCAGTGCCCACAATGGGCATCACTGATTGGCATGCATTATTGTTTGGCACTGATTGGCATCCATTACTATAACACCGATGCCGCCTATGATTGCCCACCTGTGCCGCCTATGAGTGCCCACCTGTGCCGCCTATGAGTGCCCACCTGTGCCGCCTATCCATGCCCACCTGTGCCGCCTATCCATGCCCACCTGTGCCGCCTATCCATGCCCACCTGTGCCGCCTATCCATGCCCACCTGTGCCGCCTATCCATGCCGCCCATCCATGCCAGCTATCAGTGCCAATTTGTGCCACCTATCAGTGTCCGTCCGTGTTGCCCATCCGTGTCGCCCATCAGTGTCGCCCATCAGTGCCGCCTATCAGTGCCACTTCATTGGTGCCACATTGGTGCCCATCAGTGCCACCTTATCAGTGCCCATCAGTGTAGCCCCATCAGTGCCCATCAGTGAAGGAGAAAACGTACTTATTTACAAAGTTTTGAAACTGAAACAAAAAAAACATTTTTTTTTTCAAAATTTTCGGTATTTTTTTATTTGTAGTGCAAAAAATAAAAACCGTAGAGGTGATCAAATACCACCAAAAGAAAGCTCTATTTGTGGGAAAAAAATGATAAAAATCTCATTTGGGTACAGTGTAGCATGACCGCGCAATTGTCATTCAAAGTGCGACAGCGCTGAAAGCTCAAAATTGGTCTGGGCAGGAAGGTGTTTAAGTGCCCTGTATTGAAGTGGTTAATGCTAGCTATATAACAACCACACTGCAATAGCAACATTACTAGTGATTAATTCTAAACCCCATTTGGCTTGAGTGATCAAGAGAAGTAATTAGCTTTATGACCCTAGCCTGTGTTTGGTCTGGTATTGGCCATCTCTCCCATATTCAGGTGTCTTAATTCAGACCCTATGATGACCAATAGAGAAATGCATGCCTGCTTACTCTCCCTATAAATTTAAAGCAGCCTATGGGGTGGCGCAGACAGGGGCAAGGCGCAGACATCATGGCTCTTTCCTGAGTGACTCTGTCACGAGTGATGCACAGTTTCACCAATGCAGTTTAACGAAAGCAGGTTAACTAAAGCTGGATGAAGATACAAGAAGAATTCTGCTCCACTCTGCAAGACCACAAGCAAACCAGCATTTCACATTTATTTTGTATCAAATCAGATTCCCACTCTATCTAGTACGATGCTCCTCATTCTCTTCCTTCTCACATCAGTGTCTTCTATCCTCAAATTCTCATTACTCTACCCCTCCTCTCTACCCTGCAGCATGCACATATCACCCTCACTCATACCCTCTCCCTACTACTGCACCCATCATCTCCTGCATTTGCTGCATCCACATGCTGGCATAAACTCCAAGGCCACTAGACACATGCGCTCATGCACATCTCACTCCCATCTTGCGTTCCTCACCCTCCTCCTTCTCCTAGTCTCAGGTGACATTTCTCCTAATCCTGGGCCACCATTCTCAAACTGCAAGCCACATCTCCAATATCCCTCCCTCTCTGGCAACCACCGCAATCCACTTAATTTAGTTTCTATCCCCCTGCTTCCTCAAAACAGCCCACCTATCTCATGCGCCCTTTGGAATGCCCGCTCCATCTGTAACAAGCTAACATCTGTACATGACCTCTTCATCTCTCATGGCTTTAACATATTCGCCATAACTTAAACCTGGCTTCAAAATTTGGACTCTACTTCTCCTGCTGCCCTCTCCCATGGTGGTTTTCATTGGACTTACTCCCCCAGACCCAATGGACAGAAAGGAGGTGGAGTTGGATTCCTTCTATCCCCACAATACACCTTCCAAGTCCTTCTCATCCATCCCTCTTTCCCTCTCTTCTTTCGAGATGCACTGTATTCGTCTATTTTCTCCTATTTTTCTGAGAATTGCAGCAATTTATCGGCCTCCTGGACCGGTGTCACACTTTCTTGATGACCTTGCTGCCTGGCTACCCTACTTTCTCTTCTCTGAAATACCCACCATCATTCTTGGTGACTTTAACATTAACTGTCAACGTTAACAACCCAACTACAGCTAAACTTCTCGACTTAACCTCATCTTTTGACCTAACTCAATGGACATACTTCCACTGACTCCAATGGTAATACCCTTGACCTTGTATTCTCCCATCTCTGCAACCCTGGCAACCTCACAAACACCCTCTTTCCTCTCTCTGATCACAACCTCATTAGTTTCACTGTATCCTTACCTCCAACCACCCATCCCCCCCAAGCAGCAAACAATTACTTGTAGGAACCTTCGCCACCTTAAGCCTTCTCTTCTCTATTCTGCTACTGACCACCTCTATGAAATAATCTCTCCCCTGTCCTGTCCTGACCTTGCCATCTCTGTCTACAATAGTTCACTCTCATCATCACTAGATGCACTTACGCCTCTAACCACATGCAGAATCAGGCCCGACCGTTACAACCCTGGCAAACTGACAACACTAGAAATCTCAAGAGACATTGCCGTGCTCTTGAACGGCTGTGGCGTAAAACCAAATGCCTCCAAGACTTCACCATATATAAATCTGCCCTTCTAAAATACAATTCCTGCCTCCATGCCGCCAAACAAGCCTACTTTGTTTCTCTTATTAATACTTTGTCATCCAGTCCCCGTCTGCTCTTCTCAACCTTTAACTTTCTGCTTTGTCCCCCACCCCTCTACCAACTAACTCACTCACTGCCCAAGAGATTGCCAATCACTTCAAAGATAAGATTGATGCAATTCGTAAGGACACCTCCAATGTGCGTACATCTTCCCCACCCAACATACCTGGCCTAATAGCACATTCAAAACTTTTCTCAGATGCTCACCTAACCAATTGTCCCTTGGACCCTGTTCCCTCACAACTATTAAGGTCACCCTCTAATTCTATCCTATGCTCCCTCACTCACATCTTCAATCTGTCCCTTTCAAGTGGCACCTTCCCCTCCCCTCAAAAACATGTGCAGATCACCCCCATACTTAAAAAACCCTCACTGGACCCCACCAACCTGAACAACTTAAGACCTATCTCATTGCTCCCATTCACCTCTAAACTCCTAGAACGCTTAGTCTACAACCGTCTTAGCTGCTACCTCAATGAAAATAACCTTCTTGACCCATTACAGTCTGGCTTTCGCTCACAGCACTCCACGGAAACTGCCTTACTAAAACGCACTAACGATTTACTAACTGCTAAAACCAACAGCCAGTACTCCATACTTCTACTACTTGACCTCTCTGCTGCCTTTGATACTGTTGACCACCCGCTCCTCCTCAATAAACTAAATTCCCTTAGCCTCCGAGATTCTGCTCTTTCCTGGTTCTCTGCCTATCTATCACAGCGCTCCTTCAGTGTCACGTACAACTCTGTCTCCTCCTCTCCATTGCCTCTTTCTGTGGGGGTCCCTCAAGGCTCTGTTCCTGGACCCCTTCTCTTCTCTATTTACACCTCCTCCCTTGGTCACTTGATAACTGCCCACGGCTTCCAATACCACTTATACGCAGATGACACCCAAATCTATCTGTCTACTCCTCGCCTCACTCCTTCAGTCTCCTCTCACATTACTAACCTGCTAACTGACATATCAGCATGGATGTCACACCACTTCCTTAAACTAAACCTCTCTAAAACTGAGCTATTAATATTCCCCCCTGCACATGCCCCCCTCCATGACTTTTCCATCAAAATCAACAATGCAACCATCAGGCCCTCCCCTCACACCAGGGTACTAGGTGTAATCCTAGACTCTGACTTGTCATTTCAGCCCCAAGTCCAATCGTCAAAAGTTTCTAGATTTCACCTCTGTAACATCTCTAAAATTCGCCCCTTTTTAACAAATGAAACCACCAAGCTGCTCATTCACTCCCTTGTTATATATCGCCTTGACTATTGCAACTCCCTTCTCATTGGCCTTACCAACCACTCAGTGTCTGCCAACCCTCTCCTCCAATCCCTACACTGGCTCCCAATCACCCAGCGAATTAAATTCAAAATACTAACCACAACATACAAGTGTTTTTTTACCACTACTATTCTTTTATATTGGCTTTTGAAATGTACAAATGCAGCAATTTAGAAATTGGATGAAAGATTTAGCACTGGGAAACACTTTTTGAAAGATAAATAATGCATGTTATATACAACTATATAGATCAGACCAAAATGAGGAGGAAAAAGGTACATAGGGATTTTTTTCCAAATTGGGGACAGTCCCTCAAAATCAGGGACAATTGGGAGCTATTATAATGTCAGGCAGGCCTAAAGGAAGAGGCAAAGCTTCTGCATGTGGAGCTAGTAGGGGGAGCAGTCCGGTCCTGCAATTGCAGGACGATGTGGTGGTCTGACCTTACCCATTAAAAGCAGGTCACATCTGTCTTTTCTCTCTGGCAGTTGCTGTACTATACCCCTACAGTACACAGAGTAGGTAGGTGTGTGGCTCACAAAGCCTCCTCCCAGGCACAGAGCAGTGAGTTTTCTGCAACAGGTACAAATGTGCCCTCTTCTTTCTCCCCTGCTGCTACTGATCCCCCATAGGAGAGACAGAATATCAACAAGGAAGAATTTCATTCAGGGGCAGTTTCAGGTGACTGGAGGAAGCAACCATCCTATTCCACTGGTTGGCACTGCCCCATGGGTACAGGCAATTGTTATCCCAGGGCATAGCTCAGCAGTCTTTTTTTTTCCCACTCATCTGCTGACAGGTAAAGCATTTTCTGTTTCTCCTAATTTGCAGACTATTCCAGCACTCAAAAATATTTGTGGCTACTTTCTCTCTCTAATGATACACTTGCAGCATTTGTACAATATTTCTAATTGCCACTGAAATAATGCACTCTTAATTTGACTTCAGGATAAAAACTGTCTCTCTCCTCTTTTATGATCAAGCCACTTAAATACTCTTGAGCGAATGTGCATACATTTTTGACCATTGTCTCTGATATGTTGCACTTTAATTTGTATTTCAGAATAAGAACTGCCTTGTCTCTGGAATGTGGGGTTGTTGTTTTGAAGTGTTTTTGTGCACTCTGTTTTGACAATTTATGACATTTTTAAAACCATACTGTATGGTACTTAAAAAAAAGCTCACAGTCTTTACAAAGTTGGGGGTTTTAGGTTTATTTTTTTGGAGCATAGTTTTCTATTGCTTTTAGATCTGTCGAGACTTCTTCCCCTGATCAATACAGACCTATTATCTCTGGATAATAAAATCATGGGTTGCAGCCAAGACTACCTAATCAAGCTCCCTTTTTTCCAAGTTATAATAAATCAGAAATCAGAAAGTATAAGACCACATTTATTAAATGCGGCAAAATTACTAATATCTAGACTATGGAGACAGACTATACAACCAACTTTGATAGAATGGAAGAAAAAAGTGCATAGGATAAAGGAGGCTGAAAGATGGAGATATACAACATATATCGAAAAATTGATAAAATGGGAGCTTTATGCAGTAGAGATTGCCTAAAGTGAAGCTTGCTCTTTACTCTGGGGGGGGGGGGGGGGGGTGTTAGGGGGAGGTGGAGGGAATGGAGGAGAGGAATAACTTTGGTGTGGGGGCTTTTTTTTTTGTGTGGGGGAAGATACGATACATGTAAATGAGATGTTGTAAGCGATATATTGTTTTAAACCGATTTCTTTGTTATAAAAATCAATATAAAATGTGGATTTAAAAAAAGAAAAAAAAGATTGGGGTGCTGCTATATTTCGGCCAAGAAAAATGCAACAGGAGAAAAAAATATGCATATTAAATATGTGTGCCAGAATACAGTGTCGTTGAGGCTGTCTGTGAGAATTATAGTACTCCATAACCACATACAGCTTAAAGTGTTACTAAACTAAACCCAGGACCTTGCATTCACTATATCTGGTCTCCTACAGTACACAGAACATGGAAATGCAATTATTTTAGTAAATAAAATCTAAATACCTTTTCTCATCAGCAGTATATAGCAGTCTTGTGACTTCTACCAGTGTCTGGTTAAAGCTTGTGGGAAGAGTTTTCATTCTCCTCTGACTGTCCAATGAGGCTGCGTGACTGCTGACCTTCTGATCACATGCACCCTCCAAAAAAAAAACCTCTCATCGATGTAATAGATACTGACCTGATCCCACGCTCTTCTTTACTTTGGCTCCCACCCCAACTGCGCCCTAAACCTCTAAACCCTGTCCTGTGCCACACCCTTGTGGTATGGGAATCTCTAAAATACTCAGCCTGTCTTATATCACATCTTCCTCTTCTTGAAATATTCAAATGCCCTTTATTCCCGCCGGGTTTGGCAAATCCCCAGAGCTAACACTGGTGGTGCAAGAAGGTCTTTTCTGTCCTCTACGAGCATCGTCACCTTCCAATACTGTAAAGATACATATGATATTCCAGACTCTTAGCCCTTGTACACATGGTCCGAGATTCCGTCGGAATGTGTCAGATCGGAGCGTCTTGTCGGATATTCCGATTGTGTGTGGTATGCATCGGACTGTTTCCGTCGGAAAATATCAGTCGGACCAAATTTTCCAACTTGCTGGAAATATTTTACGACAAACTGCTCCGATCGGACATACTCCGATCATGTGTAGCCTACTCCGACGGACAAGGTGCCACGCATGCTCACATTCAAATTCCGACACGGAAGCGCTCGTTCAGGTAAAACTACTGCTCGTAATCGATATAGCACATTCGTCACGCTGCAATGTTAAAAATTCTTTCATGAAGCGCATTCTCTTGTTCTTTACAATGCTGCAAGAAGGAACTTCTTTTGATGCTCATAGTCACACACACTTCTCCCGAACGTATTTCCTGACTCTTTTTTAACCATTTCGGAAATACAATTTTGGATTTCGTCACATCTACACAATTTTAGATTTTGTTTATTCTTTTTTGGATGCAATTTTTTTTTTCCCCTAAACATCTCCTTTTTTGTCAGTTTGCTCATTTCTCAATTTTTTAGGGTGTTTTTTGTGTGTTAACTTACCACAACAACATTATTGTATTTTTGATATTTCGTTTTTATTTTTTAATCTACAGGAGGTTGTTTAGTGTTGGTGCCCCTTGTTATTCATGTCACTTTTTTGGGTGGAAATGTACCTGCCTGCTCACAAATAAACGGGCCTTTTGGAAGTAAAACACATACGCAAGTATTTCTTCAAACAAAAAATACCTTTATTTCGGTGTCAGTAACAGATAAAGAGGGAGGCAGCGATGTCGAAACTAGGGAGATTAGCGAAGCCTTTGGCCCCCAGGGCACACATCAACTATTTAAATGCAAAACTTGGTGGCCTGAGGAGTACATATCTGAGGGAGAGAAGTCTGGTCCTGAAGTCCATGAAACCCGGAACAGCAGCAGATGACATCTATGTTCCCAGGCTGTGGTACTACAAGAGGCTGCATTTTCTGTCAGACCAGACTGAACCCAGGTCATCACTCTCTAGTCTTCCTTCCACGCTTCCTTCCAGGCTGTGGCTGTGGTGCTGGAGGTGTGGCAGAAGGAGGAGGAGGAGGAGGAGCAGGGGCATGGGCCAAACCACACAAGTGTGTTTTTTGTGTCATTTGGCCCAACAGACCCTTGTTGAGGGTGTGCATAATGACTTCCTCACACAAGAGCTGTTGCCCCTGCTCCATTTTATCAAGCTTGCACGCAACCAAGGCGGCAAAGGCCTCTTGGTAGGTGGGTTTTGCTTGGAGGGCCACAGAAGCCTCACCAATCAGCCTCAGGGCCTGCTCCTCAACATTCCCCCCCTTTCTCGCCCTTTTGCGTGGAAGGCGGAGGGGAGGGACCTGGCATTCAGTGAGGCTCCTTTGGCCACCCACCGCCTGGCTGCCGCTTACCCCTGCCTCCTCCTGGCTGCCACTTTCCACAGCCACCTCCTGGCTGCTGCATTCCACACCCTCCTGTTCCTGGCTGAGTTCTTCCTGTGTATGAAAAAGGGACATAGTTTGAGTTTTTGGTTCATCAAACACACACAATTTTCACATCAACACTGTTGCAAATTGTTAACCAATAGAAAAGACTATCATTCTGTGCCCAACATTTTTCTTTCTTGTCCACAAGGTTTTGGCCACTACTGTCTATTGATATGTGAAACACTTTCAAAACTCAGCAATTAGTGAGCAAAAATCAAGTTAACATCATTAATTTTTACTCCCAAAATATGTACAACAATACTATACCTGGCTCAAGCTGGGCTCCCAGTTCTTCCTGAGTGGAAGGCCCAGGTTGGGCGTCTGAAGACTCATCGGGTGTGGGATGGAGCATAGGACGCGTGGAAGGAAGAGTAGAGAGGGATTCTCTGACCTCAGCCTGGTCTGACAGAAAATGCATCCTGTCATAATACCACAGGGTGGGAACATAAACGTCATCTGCTGAAGCTCCAGATTGCATGGACTTCAGCACCTTCTTCCTCTCCTTCATATATGTACTCCTGAGGCCACCAATTTTCTTTTTTAAATAGTTGACGTCTGCCTTGGGGACCACCGGCTTCACAAACTCAACCAGTTTCAACATTGCTGCCTGCCTCTTGTGTCTGTTACTATATTATGGGTGTGTTGCTTGCCACAGGCAGGGCATGTCTCTGTATTTATTGATTAACAGAGGGAGGAAGCTATGATCGTTGAACCCGTCCATAATGTCTGCAAGACACAACACAAGACAAACCCTAATGTCAGTCTAAACTCCACTAATTCAGGCCTCAATCTAGAAGCAGTATAGCCTAGTGATGTACCAAGTTCAAAATGTTACCTTCGTTTGCACATTCGTCCCGTCAGCTTCTCCCTCTGTTCACCGATCGTACGGACGACACACACGTGTTGCGTTTTATATACAGTGCGAATGCGTGAAACTCCACCCGCCCCTGACGTTCTTTCTAGACTATTCCCCGCCCCTTCGCTTCCGGCGCAGTGGGGAGAGAACATGGCGGAGAGAATGCAGGTGCGCACTAATAATAGTTCCACTAACGAGGAGGAGGGTGAGGAAAGCCTGGAGCCTGAAACGTCCCGATCCAGGAAGAGAAGGTTTAAGGCCTCAATAGGGATGGCCGAACGGTTCGCCGACCGCCCAATTGGCGGACTATTGCTGCCGTTCGCCCAGCTGACTTCCGTGTTTACTGTGTAAAAGAACTTTGACCTATGATGACACATCCATCATGTGGTACAGGACAGCCAATTGAGACATTACAGCACATGAACACTTGGACATTCCCCCTAACTTATAAATAGACCCGATCCGGCGGCCATTGCTGTGTGGAGCAGGGAGAGACTTCAGTGACCCAAATCGCTAGCTATTAGGTCCACAAAAGTTCTTTTAAGGACTGGTATCATGGTATAGGTGTTAGGTGTAGTTCAGGGTATAGGTTTGAGGCACTGCTGTGCTAGTGATTGTTGCAGCAGCCTGTCTTTTGTCAGTGTAGAGAAAGGGACAGGACGCTGTGTGCAGCAGGGACAGTCAGTTTAATCATTAGCTGTTACTATTAGGTCCACAAAAGTCCTTTTCAGGACTGGTATGGTAAAGTAGTACAGGATATAGTTTTGAGTGCTATTCAAGTTATTGTTCCAGCAGCCTGTGTTTTGTCAGTTTAAATAGGGACAGACAGGAAGCTGTGTGTGGCAGTGAGGGACAGTCAGTTTAATCAGTAGCTGTTACTATTAGGTCCACAAAGGTTCTTTTCAGGACTGGTATGGTAATAGGCTTGTACACGTATAATATTCTTTCTTCCAAATATAGAAAGAATATTATACTTGACTGCTGCCCCTCTGCTGCAGTAGTCCTTTATCAGTATAGGGACTGAGGTACAGTCTGCTAATCATTCACAACCTACTAGTTCCACAAAGGTCCTTATAAGGACTGGTAAGGTATAGGGTACTACAGTACATAGGGTTGAGTGAGGTACAGTCTGCTAATCTTTAAGGACTGGTACAGGTCCACAATATATAGGGTTGAGGTGCACTACTGCTGACTGCTGCCCTTCTGCTGCAGTAGTCCTTTATCAGTATAGGGACTGAGGTACAGTCTGCTAATCATTCACAACCTATTAGTTCCACAAAGGTCCTTATAAGGACTGGTAAGGTATAGGGTACTACAGTACATAGGGTTGAGTGAGGTACAGTCTGCTAATCCTTAAGGACTGGTATAGGTCCACAATATATAGGGTTGAGGTGCACTACTGCTGACTGCTGCCCTATTCTGCAGTAGTCCTTTATCAGTATAGGGACTGAGAGTTTTGTCACAGGGTCATTTAAAAAATGACAGGCATAGGAAGAGGCAGTCCCTTCCGCAGGGGTGGTAGGGGTAGGGCAGAATTAACAGGCTTGAGCCAAAGTGGGAAGTTGCAGAAGGTGCGTTCAATTACTTTAAAGGACGCACCAGACTTGGTTGAGTGGCTCACTCAGCCTTACTCTTCTGCACCCTCCTCATCCTCTCGATCTGCACCCTCTTCTTCACTCTCTGCTATGTGCACCCCCAAAGACAAAACCACCAACAACACCACCACCACATACCTTCCGCTTGAGTCACAGGAATTATTTTCCGATCCATATCAAGACATTTCTGATGCGCAGCCACTCTTGGCATTGGATCAGGAAGAGGAGGTAGCAACAACTGCCACTCAGCAGTCTGACGACAGTACCCAGATCAGCCCAAGGAGGAGGTTGGTCCCCGGTGTTGCTGCCTACTCTGAGATCTCTACTTATAGCGGTGGGGAAGGTGACGTCGATGATGACGTGTCTAGTGATGTCACGTGGGTGCCCACAAGAGAGGAAGAGGAGGGGAGTTCAGAGGGAGATATGACCATCAGATAGGGAGGAGAAGCAGGAATAACTTACATTGCACAGGAGGGACAAATCAGACTGCTAATGTATCAGGAGCGAGTCATTGACCATGTACGGTCACATCTGGCACTCCCAGGACGCCAGTACATGGCTCCGCAGTGTGGGCTTTTTTTAACGTGTCCGCTGCTGACAATAGCGTTGCCATCTGCAATCTTTGCAGTCAACGCATTAGTCGTGGTAAGCCCAATACTCACCTAGGGACGACCGCCTTAAGAAGGCACATGAGCAGCCATCACCGAGCCCAGTGGGAGCAACGGAACACACAAAGCCACACTCCAGGCTCTCACCGTCCAGCTTCGTCTTCTACTTCTCCTTCTCCTCTCTCCTCACAATTGTCCTCCACTCCACCTTCCATCACGCCAAGCTCATGTTTTTCTGCAAAAAGGCAGGCTTCCGTGGGCCTAATGTTCGAGCGTAAAAAAATGATGACGCCGGATAACCCTCTTGCCCAACGGTTGACGGCTGGCTTGTCAGAACTGATAGCCCGCCAACTACTGCCATATAAACTGGTGGACTTGGAGGCCTTTCAAAAATTTGTGGCCATTGGAACACCACAATGGAAGGTCCCAGGAAGGAAGTATTTCTCAGAGAAGGGCATCCCAGAGCTATATGGCCATGTTCAACGACAAGTGAATGTATCTCTGGCACACAATGTCGGTGCCAAGATACATCTGACCACAGACACGTGGTCTAGCAAACACGGGCAGGGAAGGTATATCATTTTTACTGCCCACTGGGTGAACCTTCTGACGGCCGTCAAGCATGTAACCCGTGGCACCCGTGTAGATTTGGTTTTACCGCCATGGATTGCATGCAGGCCTGGCTCTTCTTCTCCTCCTCCTCCTCCTACTCCATCCTCCTCACTCTCCTCCTCGGCTGACTCCTCCTTTTCCGCTGCTAGCGTCTCTTCAGCTGCGCCGCCCAAGCTCCCCAGAACTTATTCGACATGCCAGGTGAGACGTTGCCATGCCGTGCTGCGTCTGTTGTGCCTGGAAGCCAAGAGCCACACTGGCCCGGCACTCCTTTCAGCTTTGCGTTCACAGGCAGATCAGTGGCTAACACCGCTCAATTTGACAGTTGGTAAACTGGTGTGTGACAACAGTGCCAATCTGCTTAGCGCATTAAAACAGGGCAAAATGACACACGTGCCATGCATGGCACACGTCTTAAACTTGGTCGTGCAGCGATTCGTTGTCAAATACCCTGGGGTCCAGGACATCTTGCGGCAGGCAAGGAAAATCTCGGCCCATTTCAGAAGATCTTACACGGCCATGGCTTGCCTTGCCGACATTCAGCGGCGACACAATCTGCCGGTCAGACGTCTTATTTGCGATTGCCCGACGCAATGGAACTCAACCTTCTATATGCTTGATAGGCTGCTCCAGCAGAAACGTGCAGTTAATGTCTACCTGTATGAACTCTGCGGCAGAACAGGTTCTGGGGAGCTGTTTTTTTTTTCACCGCGCCAGTGGCTGCTCGTGCGCGACGCATGCAGACTTCTGCGGCCATTTGAGGAGATCACCAAACTGGTCAGTCGCAGCCATGGCGCCATCAGTGACATGGTACCTTATGCCTTCTTTATGGAGCGTGCATTGCATCGTGTCATTGATCAAGCTGTGGAGGAGCAGGAGCAGGGAAGATGAGGAAGTCGCAATGCTGGATGAATTCCCAGGGGGGGCTACTCTATCTGAGACAAGTGAACAACAGGAGTCTGAAGAGGAGTCAGAGGAGGATGGTGCCGAGGTGGATGAGGAGGAGCAAGAAGAGCATGCTTTAAACCTTTCTGGGATCCCTGTTGTTGTGCGTGGATGGGGAGAGGAGAATGAAGAGGACGACATTATCCTGGATGATGAGCAGGAGCCAGGCCACCACACCGCTTCCAGATTAGTGCAAATGGGGGCCTTCATGCTCCAGTGTTTTAATAGGGACCCCCGTATAAAAAGCATAAGGGTCAAGGACCAGTACTGGGTGGCAACGTACTTAGACCCCCGGTACAAACACAAAATGGCGGAAATGTTACCACCGTCACAGAGAAATGCTGCATTCTGCTTTTGCGTGCGCTGGCAGAGGAGCAATTCCCACTCCCAGAGAAGGAGTTGCGGGTACCAATCCAACAGCGCCTGCAAGAAGAGGTCGGTTTGAAGATGTGTTGGTGACTTCGGATATGAGGTCATTCTTTCAGCCGACCCATCGAACAGGTGTCATCCGGATCCAGCATCAGGGAACGCCTAGACCGTCAGGTGTCCGACTACATCGGGTTAACGGCCGATGTGGACGCTCTGAGGAGTGATGAACCCCTGGACTACTGGGTGGGCAGGCTTGACCTCTGGCCAGAGCTTGCCCAATTTGCAATCGAACTGTTGGCTTGCCCCTCGTCCAGTGTCCTGTCCGAAAGGACGTTCAGGGCAGCAGGGGGGATCGTAACCGATAAGCGTACTCGCCTAGCTCACGACAGTGTTAACTACCTCACATTTCTAAAAATGAATGAGGCATGGATCTCCGAGGAATTCAACACATGTGACCAGTAGACCATGTATATGTCTATAAACGATTTTTTTATTCGAGCACACAGACCTTCTTTTTTCATTTGGCTCACTTCCTTGTCCAAAAAAAGCACACCGTACTATATGCCCGTACCCTCCTGTTTGAAGAGGTTGAGCGGTGTCATATTTTTACTGGGGCTGCTTATTATGAGGGGCTCCCACCATCCCTGTGCTGTGCTGACTTCCTCCTGGGGCTGCTTATTATGAGGGGCTCCCACCATCCCTGTGCTGTGCTGACTTCCTCCTGGGGCTGTACCTCTGCTGTGCATATTATGAGGGGCTCCCACCATCCCTGTGCTATGCTCATTATGAGGGGCATTCGCGAAATGTCCCGTCGGATGTTCGTCCATCACTAGGCCTCAAATATGTCTTTTGGAGAGATGCTGGAGATGGTGGACATATTGAACAGGACCGACTATGATGGGAAGTATGGACCTTACCCAAACTCAAATATCAGAAAGGCCAAGATCATGAATAAAGTTGTGAAGAGTCTTCATAAGAATTTTGGGGTACGCTGATCCAAGGATCAACTGAGAAAACGCTGGTCAGACCTGAAACTGAGGGAGCACGAGCAGTACATAAGGATCAAGCGTGTTCTTGACAAAAGTAAGTAGTTGTCGTGTGTTCATATGATTATTATTGCTTGCATCCTGCTCCATGTGCTTTGATTTCATGTTGTGCATTTTAAAATGGCCACTTTCAAGTTCATGGTTTCATTCGTTCATAGGAAACATCGTTCTGCAGGTAAGTATTCCAGCTGAACACAGTGTCCCCAATAATATTCTGACCTTGAAGCTCTGCCAAAAGAAACAATTGTACAACACTTCCAAACAATGTTTCATATTCCTAATTCTGCCCTCTGTGTGCTAATTATTCTTTTTTTTTTCATTCTCATAGGGGAGAGAAGACTCGGCAAGTATGAGGACACCAGGGACCCCACCCCTCCCAAAGAAGGCCAAATTCCAAAACCAGAAGCAGAGCAGGAGGAGGAGGAGGAAGGAGAGATCGTTGAGGTTGGACAAATTGTCACCACAACAGGTGAGTGTCGGAGAACACAGCTTCCGGTAAGCTCATCAATGTATCTCACCATATTTTTATTATATGGTGTGTTTTTTTGCTTTGTTTTGTAGGTGATGTGGAAGAAGATTCCCGTTTTCCCAGTGAAAGTGCCCAGATCCTGATTGGGGAGATAATGGGGTGCAATCAGGATTTGGAAAATATACAGCAAAACATCAATGATGTTAAAAATAAAATGAAGAACATCATTGATGTTTTGGGGAGAGTGTGAAACAGAAAAAACTAGATAGGGTTTTAGTTTTTGCGATTTTAAAACACAACTTTTGTATTTATCGAAATTACAAATTTGGAAGATGCACAGAGTGTGTAAACATGTACTATCTCCCATCATGGGGGATCAATGTACGTGTTTTGTGTAAAGTGGCTGAGATGAAGGGGTTGCAGCCCCAAAGCATGTACATTGACCCCCCATGATGGGAGATAGCACATGTTGACACACTGTGTGCATCTTCCAAATTTGGATTTTCCAGGGGTGACACCCCATGTGATGAAGGCAATATCAGCCCAGTTTGTACATACTCATGTCTGATATTGTCTTCACTTTTCAAAGTTGAACTTTGTAAGTTCCTGTGTTCTGTATTTTACGCTTTGATACATGCCTGTTTACACAAAAACACCAAGTAAATAAAAATTAGCTGAAAGTCTGTTTTTGATACACACAATTTCTTGTTTTGTTGCAAAAAAACATTTCTAAACGCAGATGTGAATATGCTTGGATTAAAAAGTTTAATTATCAACAATGTGTGGCTTCCTTTTTCATTGCGCCAAACATGTATTTGGAGTAAAATTTTAGTTTGCGGTGAGAATGGGTGTTATTTACTAAAGGCAACTCCACTTGGCACTCCAAGTGCAGTTTCAGGTGTACTTTGCAGTGCACTTGTAGTGCATAGTGGATGTGCCTTTAGTAAAAAAAACACCCACAGTGATGTGTAAATTTGTACAATCATGCCATTTTCCTGCCATGGTGCTGAAAATGAGCACGATTGTGGTCAGTAATGCACTACATACATTAGTTACCAAAAACAAGGTGTGTGTGTAGCAGACCCACAACATAATAAGCTTATCTGAAGAAGAGACTGTCCCCTCATCTCGCTCAGAACTTGGGTTTGCACTGTTGTTGAAAAAGGCACAACTTGAAAAAAACATAAATGTACCTAGGAGACACCTAAAACCAAGCCAAGCAGTAAATGAAGGAGTTTCAAAGAAAAAATTATTTTGAAAATGCCTCTCAGACATTGTCTGGCATATCAATGGCCCCCCTACCCACAAAGTTGTCCATGTATTGTGATCTAACCTCACGGGCGCTTTGGGGGGGCAAGCCAGGATGAGCAGGTTCAAGGCCCGTGAGGTTATCTTCATTTTCCAGCAAGTCTGCTTCTTGTTGGCCAACTGAGACCGCATAGTTCGCAGACATTTTTTAAAGAAAATTGTGCAGAACACAGCACACCAGCACTATGTGATTGAGTTTGTATTCCGCCATGTGAATAGGCGTAAGAAAAAGGCGGAACCGGCTGGCCAGTATACCAAAAGTGTTCTCCACCACTCTTCTGGCTCTGGACAGGCGGAAATTAAAAATCCTCTGGTCTGGGGTGAGGGTCCTCATCGGGAAAGGCCGCATCAGATGGTTCGCCAGGGCAAATGCCTCATCCGCAACGAAAACGAACGGGAGTCCTTCCTGATTCTCCTCTGGGGGTGGCAAGCCCAGACTGCCACTCTGGAGACGCCAATAGAACTCCATCCATTCGAAGACTCCACCATCCGACATCCGTCCATTTTGCCCCACGTTCACATACAAAAACTCATATGTCGCAGACACCACCGCCAACATCACGATACTATTAAACCCCTTGTAGTTAAAATAGTATGAACCCGAGTTGGGTGGTGGGACAATGAGGACGTGCTTCCCATCTATTGCTCCTCCACAATTGGGAAAGTCCCAACGACTGGCAAAGTGGGAGGTCACAGTCTGCCATTCCGGTGGCGTTGAAGGACACTGTGGAGTGAAACAAGAACCAAAATTAGTAATTTGACAAATCAACATTGCAAGCAGATTAGACACCAACAATTTTGGTCAAAATTAGTATAACATTTTGGGAACTGAGTATTTCAAGCCTAAAGTATAAGGTCCCCTTATGAGAGTCATCACCACCCCCATCCCTCCCCCACCCCCCATCCCCCCCATCTGATGGGCCCTTGCTAAAAAATGAGGGGGGATGTTTTGGACAGGTAACCCTCTCCACTTGATTGAGAGCTGAATGCCTAAATAATGTGTGATACTTTGGAAAGCCCCTCCTTAGTTACACTATTGGCAGCCCACCGGACAGGTAAGAAGTGCCATAATACCAAAAAGAAAACAAAATGGAAGCACATTTTGACATTCTGCTATTACATATCAAGATAATTAATAGGTGAAAAAACAAAATAAAAATAGCATTTAAAAGTATTGAGGCAGGCCCTTGCACTACATGCTTAGGTGAATTCATCCATAAATGTGATCATCAAAAAGGTAGATATAGTGTGTATTGGGTTTGGTAAAGTTATCAGAGAGAGGATTGCTATCAGCTGAGCTAGCAGTTGGGGGGAGGGGGGTTCCTAATGAGTTTGGCACAACCCCAAAAATTTTAAAAAGTGACCCTGCATGAATTGAAGCACACACATCACATTTTTAGACATTATAGGGGGTGTTTAGGGGAAAACAATACTATGGAGCTGACAAAAGACATTGGTAAGTGACTAGACTATAGTTTTATGGGCCAAGAAGAGCATGGTGGGGAAGTTAGTGAGGCAAATATGCCTGAGGACAAAGGGGCAGAGTATATGAATTAGAGCATATTGCAGTGATGGTAATTAGGGAATGAGGAAAGAAATGCAAGACATTAGCAATCATGAAATACATAGAATGTGATGTTAAAGGATAAAACTTATAGTCCTTCTGCAGGACCTGAATGATGGCAGAACAGGTCTCTGAAATAATGATCCCCAGAGCCTGGGGGGAGATGCCTGTAGAGAACTTGAGGTCCTGAAGGCTTCTCCCTGTCGCCAAGTAGCGCAACGTGGCGATGAGCCTCTGCTCTGGAGTGATGGCTTGCCGCATGCAGGTATCTTGCCTGGTGATATAAGAGGTCAGCAAAGCCAGCAGACGGTGAAAAACGGGATCCGTCATCCGGAGATAATTCCCGAAATCATCAGGATTATTCTCTAGGATCTCACGAAGCAAAGGCATGTCCGAGAGCTGGTCACGCTGGCGCAACCAATTCTTGGTCCACAAACGCCTCCCCTCCCTGTTAATGGACCGGGCTTGTGTCAAAGTAACAACCCCAACATGAAGCCCCTGCACAGCACAAACTCTACGATGAGTACGTAGACGAAACATGGTTTCAAAACGGTTGGCTCGTCAGAATGGACAACAGAAAGCACCGATAAACAGCAAGGTCTGAAAGAACGACCTGAATAGCAGAAGCAAGCAGACAATAAGAAATGCCTTTCAAAGCGTACTATACCAAGATATAGTCCACAATGAGAAACAAATACTTACTGACTACACACACTAATTATCAGATACGCACACACAAGCACAAACCGAAGAGCAGTAGCGATCTGAATCACTAATCTGAAAAGCGCGAATCGTCTCTCACCAAACTTCAACTAACACGAGATCAGCAGAAGGAGCCCAATGGGTGCCGGACGTGGTGCTGAACTTCCCTTTTCTAGGCCCGCCGTACACGGCTTACGTCACCGCGTTCTTGGCAACCGCAAATTCAGACAACTTGGTCCGACCGTGTGTATGCAACATCACTTCCGGACTGGGTCCGGAATGAATCCGTCGGAATAACTCCGATGGATTTGGTCGTCGGAATCTCCGATCGTGTGTACAAGGGCTAAGAAATCCCACTACCTCCAAATCTGCCACCTGTCAGAATCCCTGACAAAAAAAAGATTGGTCAACGACCGCAACGGCCTTTAAAAACAGATGTCGAAGTCCCTCACAACCCAAGGGCTCATTTCCCTGTAATACGCTTCTATTCTGAATAAATTAAACTCACGTACCCCATCTTACTGCTCCAATTGGAAAAGGGACTTTGGTGCCATGCAGACCCCTGAGACCTGGAATAAAATCTTGGAGGCATTATTTAATTCCTCTCATAAAATAATAACTTTAGAAAACTCTTTCATGGTCTTGTGTCAGAAACCATGAATCAGACTGAGACAGAAGTACAATTAAATCACACTTGCTTATTAATAAAAATAAAAAGGTAAATAGAAAAAGCGTAGTCAAGCATAGCCAGAGTCCAGTAACCAGATCAGGTAGTCAGCCAGGCCAGAAGTCAGGGATCCAAGTAGAGCAACAGCAAGCAGGATAAGGAGACAGAAGGGATGTCAGCAAGCCAGTTTTTAAACAAACTGCAGGAGATGGTTTGTAGTGATGTGACCAAGGCGAAGGCAGAGGTGAAGTGAGCTGGAAGGCTTTAAGTAGGCAGGTCAGACGAGCATCATCAGGAACAGCTGGTAACTGTGGAGAGAGAAGAGAGCTGGCAATTAGCCCACAGCTTGAGCAGCCAGCTCAGAAAAGGAAGGGCTAAGCCAGCCCTGACAGTCTTGTCTCGGTGGTACTTTACTGACTGGAATTGCTAAATTTCTCCCTATATACCCTTCTACATGCTTTAGGGGATGCTCAGATCTAGATGATATGAAGCATATATGGTGGACATGCCCTAAGGTCAAAAGACAAGTTGTAAGAGTCTTCAACATTGTCAAGTCGGTGTTACACATAAACTTCTGAAAATAGTCTTTGGAGGTACGCATATACAAACCTACAGAAGGTTCTACCAAACGAGAACACGCTCTTGTGACCCATATATTCCCGGCCACAAAACAGACAATTGCCAAAGTGTGGAAGATGCCTATTCTCAACTTCAACTAAGTGAAAAGTCAGGTGCATGGCACCCTAGTAAATGAGAAATTGACAGCGATTCTAACTGACAAACACGATACATTTATGCGTATATGGCAGCCATTGCTAGATAACTTCCCATCAATACAACCACTGTCAGGGACGCACTTCCCGCTCCAGAAGACGTGCGCCTATGCGCACACACGAACCACAGACTTTGCGCACAGATACGCGCACTCGCAAATTACGGGCTTCGCGCATAGATGCGCGCACTCGCGAATCACGGAGTTCGCACACAGATGTGCGCACTCACAAATTGCAGACCTCGCGCACGCGTGTGCGCAAGTGCACGCATTGGCGCCCATTGGCGCCCAACAGTCTATAAAAGACACTCCCAGAATTCAGCCTCTTGCGGTTTGATCTGCTCCTGTTACCCGTGTTCCTGACTCTGTGCCTGTATCCCGTTTCTGTGTTTGACCCGGCTTCCTGACCTTGCTTTTGTCTCCAGTCCTGACCTTGGCTTGTTTGACCCTGCTATTCATCTGCTTGATTGCCTGTTGCTAAGACCCAGCCTGGACTCTGACTACTCTCTGCCTGCCGTTTATGCTGTTTATCCTGATGTGTATGACCCGGCTAGCCTGACTCCGCTTCTGCCTGCAAGCCGGCATCTGCCGACCTGCATCCACTGTTCTGCAAACCTGCGTTTGCAGACCTGCATCCACTGCACCAACTGGCCTGCATTTGTATCTGCTGTTCCAGCTTCCACTTGGCGATACAGCTCCAAGCAGTGAGGACTAAACAGGCACCTTTACCTCACCATGCTCTTACCACCACTGTCTCCACTCCAGTGGTCTCCGAGCCGGAGTGACACGGGAGGTCTCCCTCCGCACGTCAGGCTCACATACGAGGTACAATACAGTATCAAACCGCCATGCCTGAGCCTGCAGGAGGGACCTCGCCTATGGACAATATCAGTCAACACCTTACAGCCCTGTTGCTAAGACCCAGCCTGGACTCTGACTATTGTCTGCCTGCCGTTTATGCTGTTTACCCTCATGTGTATGACCCGGCTAGTCTGACTCCGCTTCTGCCTGCAAGCCTGCATTTGCTGACCTGCATCTGCTGTTCTGAAAACCTGCGTCTGCGGACCTGCATCCACTGCACTGGCTTGCCTGGGATTGCTTTATGGGAATTAAATGTACTCGTGCTAGTTATGCTACTAAAGGTGTTTTTAACGATAATTATTTGCTATCTTTTTTGAATGTCCTGATTGTTACAAAGCAATCAGAATGGTTCATTTCAGAATATTTAACCATAGTACACATTTACAATACATTTTCCTTATCACATTTTCTTATCACAAACTATATTTCCTTGCGCATCATGGCAGCATACACTGGGTTGTGCCCCCACTCCCACAACCTGATAGGACTGGTTAACTATATTTTCAACTAGGTCCCAGCCCAGAATTCTCTTTTTTGTTCTCACCTGATTGGGACTAGATGGATTGCTTACTACCCCTTACCAAATTCGCCCCAGCCAGGTTCCAGAAATGATCTGTAGGGCGGAAACATGGTAGTCTAGGAATACGTTCATTTTGCACTACGGTGTGGATCTGCAAAGGCTAACAACAGTTTGGCGGATCCATTATCCAAGTGGACCAGGCTGGTCCCGGTTTATACATTTTTTTCTTGTACCCACCCGACTGGTGAGTTATTTGTCAGTTTATGCTGCCATGATGGGCTAGGAAAACTGAAAATTGTATACCCACCTTTCCATAATTTTCCTTTCCTGGTGCATCTTCATGGCAGCATACAGATTCCCACCCTTGAGGTGAACGTTACAGAGAATGCTGGGCTGGGGCCTAGCTGAAAATTTATAGTTAACCTATCAGGTTGTGAGGGCGGAGCCACAACCCAGTGTATGATGCCATGAAGATGTACCAGGAAAGAAAAATTACGGAAAGCTGATATACAATTTTCCGTTTTATTAGCACCAAACTCCTCTGTATGATTGTTTCCTTTTTCTGACAGTTGGGGTCCTTGGTTCTTGCACAACATGGTACTATGCTTACCACAGTTCATTGCACTAATGCCATTGGATACAAATTAGATACTTTAATTGCTCAGAAAATCTCCACACAATTCTCCTTCTTGGAAGTTACCAAAGCAATTTTAACAAACCAGTTCCACTGCATCATTAAAAATCATAAGACGGTAAATAACTTGATAGCTTTACATGTATTGCTTAATCGCTAGAAATGCTAACCCAGCATAGAAAGTCTTTTAAAACCACCAAATTATGTGCAATTGTTTCAATTCAGTTAATCCAGTGCATTTCCCATAGTTTCTGCCAGTATGTTTAGGCAGTTTTCATTGGGAGACATCATTATTTAGAAGAAATGCATGAGGAATTTATTAAAAAGGAACAGTTGTTTTAGCTTTGATTTTACACTTTTGAAATCTGATCTGGGCCCAATCACAAAAGGGTGTATTGTCTCTCCTTCTGTCACTGCATCTGGACATGATTACTCCACTCGTAGGAAACTGGCATCTAGTGATCTATGAAGTGTCGGGTCTCCTAATTTACTAACGTAACTTCAGAAATCCATATAAATGTACTAAAAATGCTGCTTAAAGCAAATAATCTATTGGTAAAGTATGAAAGAATGTGTGTGTCCACAAGTCTCAATGTGTCCCAAAAGCGGGGAGGAATGCATTGCCATTGTTGGCTTCCTTTGACAAAGACTGTGTGCTTGACTAGTGATATTAATAAAAGCATATTTTCCAAACCGCTATCCATTGTGGTATGGTTCTGACATAACAAACAGGGTGTGTATGCAGCATTAAAAATGGAATTTAGTTTTGACATTACCAGAATATGCAAGATGAAATCACTGTGATATGAAAACACCTGAAAATAATCATCACATTCACGTAAGGCTATATAAGGGCAACCAAGAAAATCACTAAAGCCTACAAAAAAGAAGTATATTGTGTTGCATAAAAAGAAATGAATAAATGAATGGAGTGTCTAAAAAAAGAAAGTGTTCATATTTATGGCCCACTCACACTTTTGCATTGTGGTAATGTGCATTGCGGTGCCTTTCATTCAAATGGCACTCCAAGGCACCTCCACAACACACGCTTGTTGCTGTTGTACGCTGCATCATAAAAAAATAAAAAAAATACTTCAGGTATGTTTAGCCTGCCTGCGCTGGTGCATTGGCAGCCCATTCAAAATAAATAAGCCACCTTAATTCTGGCCACACACTATACGAAAAATCATCCGAGCCCATTTTCGAAAAACAAACATTCGGCCGTGAGCGCAAATGATACTGCCATCATGTAATGACCAATAAATTGTTCAGTGGACATAAATGAATGCGTTTTTTTGTTCGTTTTTTAACATATACCTAGTGCAGATAGTTCAGACGGGAATAACATTAACCTTTCAGTTTATCGTTTGTTCAGCAGAAAACTTCCAAACTTGTCCTTCGTTTTTTGGCTTAAAAACATCCCAGCGATTATCGATTTTGTGCCCATTGTCCAAAAAACAAACTAACTGTCTAAATGGTTTTAGAAGAATAGGATCATATATTTTATGTGATGTTTATTGTTTTTTTCATTTTGACTCCATTACGCTGAGTTAGGGAGATAGTAGCCGCGCTGTTTGATTTTCTCCTTATATATACATAACTGTCTAAATGACCAAATTTTGGCCGATTTTTCGTATAGTGTATGGCCAGCATAACAATTTGCACTTTAACCTCCCTGGCGGTATGATTATTTCAGATTTTTGATGCTGAAAGTGGTGCAATTATTTTGCATGGAAATTTGGTGTTTTATATTGTAGGCCTGTAATTCTTAGGAATAACTCACTTAAATCTGTCCAAACAAGAGTCTAGTAGACATCCCAGGTATGATAAGGTTTGAAAAACAAAATCATAAATTATTATATAATAAATAACTATAAATAATTATAACAAATAATATAATAATAATAAAAAATATTCAATAACGTAATCAAATCAAAAACACTGAAATTTGCTCAGTTTCAGAATTGTCACTGTCATTACTTTCAGTGTTTGATGACAGATTTCCCCACAAATCACTATTGCTCAATTCTGCAAGTGATTCTAATTTATTATCGCTGTTTTCTAGCTGGTCTAAAATCATTTTTGATGTAAAGGGACGGTTTTGGTTGCTATGGACAATCTCCAGTTTCCAGGCAGAAAGAACAGTATTTATAATATAAAACTGCATGCAGGGCACTGGACAGGCCACTAGGGACAAAAGGGATGTGAAATAAATTGATACAGTAATGTAATCTGTAAGATTACAGTGTACTGTATATGCATTGTGTGTTTTACTTTTTGAATTTGGCGCCGTTCTCCATCCCTGTGCATCGTAAAGCTCGCAGGGAACAGAGCTCAGCTCCATGATAGATTGAGCGTAAGTGCGGGAAAGCATCACAGGGTCCTGGGGACAAGGTAAGTAAGCTGTACCGGGATCCTGCAATACAATCCTGAGTGTGGCTCAGTGGTTACCGCTTTCGGTGCTGAAAATCCACCCCGAGCCATGTAAGGAGCGCCCCTTGTGGTCTTCCTTTCACTGGAAAAACTCTCTTCAATCGATCGGGGTGGTTATTCAAAAAGGACCAGACACACACTGGTTTGATTCTGAATACACACACTTTAATTTTTTGTTTACCAGTCTTTTATGATTCAAAACATTGTATTGTCAACCAATGAGGATCAGACAAGACATTCACCAATCAAACGGCATTGACATTCTAGTGCGTCATACAGTTAGCGGACTTTTTTAGGGGAATTCTGATAGAAGATTTCCAGACATACAGACATATATTTATATAAATGACCTTAAGAATTCATCTATTTTAACACATATAAAACCACCTTAAGGATATTTCTTACTTCCTATAAAAATTCTAAAGCTTAGCTTTTAACCACAAATGCATCCTGTGTTTTGCAGACTTGCAGAAGTCTGCAAAACAAGAAGCTCCTTGCATATTTCTAGCATAAGCTTAAAGGGTGACTCTCCCTACCCTTACAAGCCACACTTGGGAATACCGTCAGAGGGGTTAAGACCCCTTTCACACTGGGGCAGTTTTCAGGCATTTTAGCACTAGAAGTAGTGCCTGTAAATTGCCTCCCCTGCCACCCCAGTATGAAAGTTGGAGTCCTTTCACACTGAGGTGGTGTGCTTGCAAGACGTTAGAAAAAGTCCTGCAACAGCATCTTTGGGGTGGTTTAGGAGTGGTGTATACACCGCTCCCAGACTGCCCCTGCCCATTGGGCAACACGGGCGATTTTGACCCCTTTTTAACCCCTTCTCAGGGGTTAAAAGCACCCCGCTACTGTCCAAATAGCGGCGCTATAACAGTGGTTAATCACCACTAAAACGAGCGGCGCTTTACTGCTAACGCTCGGGCAGCTGCAGTGTGAAAGCAGCCTAACTCACAAAATATCGATGCCTTAACGCAAAGCACCAAAACAGACAGGTGTGAATGGGCCCTTAGAAAACAGAGTCATGGCTGCTCCCAGTCTTTGGCACCTGGCAGCCAGCTAATGTTAACCAGCTTATCGCTCAGATGAGTGCATTCTACAGAACTCAACTGAAATATATTTTGGGAAGCAGGGGTTCCCCTTAGTATATGGAAGCCAGCATGTGGCAAGTGCTCTAGGCTTGTCATAGTTTGTTTCATCTGCAAAACAGTATGGGTTAGTGCTGTATGGGACAGCCTGCACTCTTCTGGGATGGCTTTCCACAATATTTTAAAGTGTGTCAGTGGCAACTTGTCTAAAAGAGCATTTTCAGGTCAGGTACTCATATTTATGACGAACTTTTCTAATTATTCTTTTGTAGCCAACAGATTTAATGTTTGTATTTGTAATGAGTCTAAAGCTATGTTTAGTCAAAAAATGTAACTAGGTGTTTGGCCAAGACTGGAGAGTGAGAGAAACACTGGCTGTAGCTGCTGCCCTGCAGTGCTGATCTGGTTAACAGCTATATCAGCAAGAGGAGGAAGATGCTGAGCAGGAAGAGTTCAATAGACTGAGTCAGGCAGCATTGCACTGTGGGAACTGTAGTCCAGAGGAAAGAGAGACTCTTCTGTAATCAAAAGCTATTGAACTGCATTTATCAGAGAGAGATTACTAGGAGGAGGGGAGAAGAGCTGCATTTTTTAAAAATGAACAAGACACAGCTTCCACTTACCATCAGGCAGATTGGACAGTGCACATTACTGTCCAATGTGCACCATCGCTGCTGCTTATCAGCGGCCTTAGCAGCATTCAGAGTGTTGAGTGCAGATATAGCCACCCGGGTGCAGAGTAGAGAGTGGACTAATTGCTGTGTGGCTGTATGGTGAGCTGCAGCATTGCTGAGACTGGTGAGCTGCTGCTGTGGGCATTTACTATCTGCTGCTAGAGACTGAACCCTTTAGGAACTGACCATACAATAATTTAGTAGCATTATTGCTGCCTGCAGGCCTGGCTAGGTCTATTCTCATGTGTACCAATGGTACAACTTGGCCCCAACACTAGCCAGCTGAAGAGGTAAGACTAAAGACTGTCCCTTTATAGCTGCTACACAGAGACCTTCACTTATTGCATATGCTAGAAGATACCTCTCAGGGAACATTGCACCATATCCTAGCCATTCTCCAAGAGTGCACTCTAGACTAGTTATAGTATTATTATTCACACTGTAGTTAATGCCTATATGCACTGTTTAATTCAGACATTGCTGATTCATTAGTTAATCCCAGTCTAGTAGTACAGAACTCAATTGTAAATTACCTTGGCATAGTGATTATACTGTTTAGTGGAGTGTGTCTGTACCTACCTTCTGTGTCTTCATTTGTGCTCAAACCACCATTTATTCTAACCTGTACCAATACATTGAGTTAGTTTAACACTAAATGGTATTTTGCTTCTTTCCTGCTAATTCACAACTGAGTTAAAGGTATCTATACTCATTGTTCTTATACATGCTTAAGGTAACTTTCATTCAACCAGGTGTGTCAGAGGGACTGAGGGTGATCTTGGAGTCGAAGCACAGAACAGAGAAAACAAATTACCAAGTGGTTCCTGCCCCCCACATAGCACTACAATGTTTTAAATAATCAGCATAAGGGAAATTACTTACAGTCAATGCGATGTGTGTCTTGTGCTGCTAAACTCTTCCATTCTCCGATCATCCCCTACCCCCACAGCAGTAAGCTTCCCAGTGCCACAACAGGTTAACAGAGCCGAGGGACCTGCGAAAGGCCTTCATCAAGAGTGCCGACTGTACCCACCCTTTTCACCCACCTACTTCATTCATAGAAGCCAAACTATAGCTACCATGAATGAAAAACAATCTATGAATGAGGTGTTGGACCTTTCATTCATCTGCCTGTCTTGCATTCATCGGCTGTTTTTCATTCCTATAAACTATAGGACAGCTTCTATGACTAGAGGAGATGGGAGGAAATGGTAGATATAGTTGGCACTCTTGATGGGTGCCTTTCACAGGTCCCTTAGCTCTATTAACCCTTGTGGCACCAGAAGATCATTGCTTAAGAAATATACAGATTTTTACAAACATTTTTAACAAAACTTAAGCTTTAATCTGGGTGTGCAAACTACATCAGATTTTGAAGTTGAAATGACAGACAGCTTGATGCAAATGAAAAAAAAATGAAGCATGTGAAATATCCTTTGGCCATTACTTGAATGAAGAATATACTCAATAACGTTATTAGGATTACAATGCTGAACAGGACAATCAGAACACATTGGTTCCAAGAAGGCTCCAGATGGAGACTGAACCTGTGACCTCTTTTCATAAAAACAATCTATGATACCAATTATACCATCTGTTGGCCATAAAATCATGTACATTATCTCTCCTTGGCTCTTTCACTACACAAGAAGCTGAAGGGTAATACACAGGACTGTTCTGCTTTATACGTGCTCTTTAATGCAGAACATATTTCCAAAGCGAAAGAACAAAGGACAATAGCATTAAAATTCAATTTACATTCTCAGTCGGCACAAAATAAATTGAAAATAGAAAACAGTTGTCAGCACAAAAAAAAAGAAAACAAGAATACAAAACAAGTTGAAATAGGAACTTTCCTGAAAAGTTGAAAAAAAAAAGGAAATTTAAAAATAGAAAATATTAGAGAACCATAAAATTACTAAGAAGGAGTTCTGTTGCAGCTAATGAATATCTTACACGCTGGTGCAGTTCGCCAACATACAAGTATTAAAATCCTCACTAAGAGCATATGTTCAAGGCGGTGTGTACAACACGAGTTATAAGTTATGCTGAGCTCCTCTTAAGGACTGGAAAAAGTACAGAACATTCATCCAGTAGCTCTATTCAATGTAGACTCTAAAAAAATTAGTCTAGGCATAGCCAAAACTTCTTTCTTTTTTAGTTTTTGGATGCAGTAACAGTTTAGGAGGTGACAGTAAATTTTCCAGTCTGGATAAATGTTTGGGTGATCACTTTCAAAGAATGGAATTCCATTTTCTTTTCTTAGATTTATTTTCACTTCCTATTGCATCTCCAAGACAGGAAGTAAAGTGAAATCTCCCAACGTCTCCCAACATGAAATGTTCCAACGGGATGGTAAAATATAGACTGACACGTCTTACCCATCTATACTGTATCAAACATTAAAGAAAAGTTTTGGCTATACACTCTTTAAAGGAAATACGTCACAAGATAAATATATTGATTGCCATTGCTGATGTCTCTTAAATATGCTAGTTGCCTGGCTGCTATTCTTATGTAATGTCTCCAATACTGTCTGTAATGCTAAAGCAAGACACAGCCAGGCCATTTCAGACATTGCACAATTTTAGGTTGTTATTTAATCTTTTCTTCTTTTTTAAAATGCATACCTATGGTCTTCCAATGCAACATGTGATATTTTGTACACAATTTTTGTACAGAATTCCCCCAGGCATTTTTTTTATGTCATTGATTCACTGCTTTCCTAAGTCTTCACATAACTAGAAGTTACATTACAGGCATCACATGCAATTAGGAGCTTTGCACAAAGCAAGATCCATAAAGACATGGATGAGCGAGTTTGAGGTGGAGGAACTTGACTGACTTGCACAGAGTCCTGACCTCAACCCGATAGAACAGCTTTGGGATGAATTAGAGTGGAGACTGCAACCCTTCTGGTCCATATCAGTGCCTGATTTCACAAATGCGCTACTGGAAGAATGGTCAAACATTCCCATAGACACACTACTAAACCTTGTGGACAGCCTTCCCAGAAGAATTGAAGCTGTTATAGCTGCAAAGTGTGGGCCAACTCAATATTGAACTCTACGGACTAATCCTGGAGTGCGATTACAGTTCATGTTTGTGAAAAGGCAGGCGTCACAATACTTTTGACAATATAGTGTATATGTTGTTTTGTGCAAGACCACATCCGTTCCCTCTTGCTCTGTATGGCCTGCCTAAGGAATAGAAAATCATTACAAATATTTCCTATTCTTTCTGGCAACAATTAAACCCTGCATTGTTAGCATTCCTCTGTTTTATCATTTTTCTCTCTGGTAATAATCACACATAAAACTCCAATTATGTATGAAGTTTAGACATTAGTAAAAGACAAAAAAACGTTCAATAAATAGGTAAAAAACACAATCAGGAAATTTACTCCAGAAAAAAATGTAATCATTTTTTTAAGTTTGATTTCTACTGGCAATCAGTAGATGACATGAACTACTTACATCTGTTATTGATCTCCTAAGCAGGAATGTTACAACCATGTGAACACAATCAATGAATAAATAATGGCTGCCATATTTGCCAACAGTTGGTGCATTTCCTTCCATGAAGAAGAAGCAGTAATTAAAAAAAAAAAATGGGATCAGAGAAAATATGGAATACCTGCTTACATATGTGCCTAAATGTGGTTTTGAAAGTTGCATGTGCTATGTGTGGATTATTTTTCTACATTTCTTCCCACACGAGGCATCCAGAAGTAGCTTACTGTTAAGGGAGAAAGGTGGGTAGGATCAGAGAAGGGAACACCAACTCTCTTAGCATGGTTTTCCTGGTGCTGCTAATATGGTCTCTTGTAGTTTTATGTTGTTTTAGAATCTTGTACCTTATGTATGGCCTTTTTTTTACCACATTGACCTGACATTGGCTTTTAGAAACATTTTTCTAGGGGGGTTGCCCATGCCACTTATCTGAAAAACATTATCTGAAAAGCATTTCAGCTTATGATTGATGGGCATCTGGGAGGCGATATGTTGCCACCTTGCTACCCTAAAAAGGCCATGAGTCATTGCATGCAGATGCAGGGTGGCTGTGATGTGGCCCTTTTTACTTTAATGGGTCACATTTGAGGGTGGCAGCTGCATTTTTGTTTTGTTTAGGTGTGTCGTAACCACCTGCTTTACCACCCCCTAGCTGCATGTTTGAACAAGCCCTAACTCAGATAATAGTGCTCTGTACCCCATTACATGGGATTGTGTCTGGTAATTTTACTCTAACAAAGAAGTTTGGGCTTACGGGGAATGAGGGCATTTGCCCCTTAAGCCAGTACCTATACTGATATGTTGGACTGGTGGCCCTAATTCAAGATACATTACACTTAGACATTGATCAGCCAGTGACACATGGAGGGGTGATTCACTAAAGACATATAGGCTGTTCACTTTGCGAGGAAATTTCCCCTTACTTGGTGAAATGTGGTGAAAATGCACTTAACTGCAACTACCCAATCACATACAAGGAAAAAAAAAGAAAATGTGTAGTGGTACCCCCATAGGGGCTGCTGAAAGTTGTGGCCCACCTGTCACGCATGCCTGCCATTCACTTCCCAGTCATATTCAAGACAATGAACAGTCCAGGTGGTTGTTTTGTATATTTAATGTGGGATTTGAGCTTGGATAGGGATGGAAATATATGGGATGCCCAGTAGCACAAGCAATTGGTTCAGTGGCGGTGCATCCAAGGGGGCACGGGCGCCGCCCCCTGTCTCCAGCCACCCCTCTATCACCAATAGAGAGATTCATGTATTGCATGAATCTATCCATGGCCGTGGCTGCCACACCCTATTCAGGTGCCCGGCCCCTTTTCGGGTGCTGGGAGCCTTTTTTAAGCACCTGATTAGAGCCATAGGCTCCAATAGGTGTCAAAAAAGGAAAACAGCAGTTCACTCACCTGTGTTAGGAAAGCGAATGAATATTTGCTTTCCTAAAACTGAACCGCCTCTCCGCCAATCAGGTCTGTTATCCATCACCTGATTGGCTGAAACGACAGCTGCTGTGGTTGGACGCCTATCAGGCATCCAATCATAGGAGAGGACAGGAGAAGACATCAAGGACATGGAAGAAACCGCTCGCAGCCGTCACCTGCTGCTCCACCGACACAGGGTAAATGCCAGGCAGATGGTGAGCAGTTGGGCACAGTGGCGGCATTCGATGGGCACAGTGGGAGCAGTTGATGGCCCAGTGGCAGCATTTGATGGAACAGTGGGAGCATTTGATGGCACAGTGGGAGCATTTGATGGGCACAGAGGGAGCATTTGATGGCACAGTGGGGGCATTTGATGGGCACAGTGGGAGCATTTGATGGGGCACAGTGGGAGCATTTAATGGTGCAGCGGGAGCATTTGATGGCATAGTGGCAGTGTTTGATGGGTATGGTGGCTGCAATTGATGGGCACAGTGGTTGCGTTTGATGGTACAGTGGCTGCGTTTGATGGGCATAGTGAGGCTGCAATTGATGTTTTTTTTTCAGTTTGTTTGCACACCCCAAAAATTTTGAGCACCAGCTGCCACTGAATTGGTTGATTGTATATCAATCAGATGGGACAACTATATATACTTGACTTACTCCAGTCTCCTCCAGCACATCACTAGCTTGCAGACTGTTATGCCGCGTACCCCAGATCGGACAATCCGGCGGACAATCCGACGGACTTTGCAGCTGAGGTCTGCCGGACTTTCAAGCGAACGGACTTGGCCACATACGATCACTCCAAAAGTCCAGCGGATTCGAACGTGATGATATAGAATAAAGCCGCGTACACACGGGCGGACTGTATGGCCAACTCAGTCCGTCAGACAATCCAACGGACAGTCCGTCCTACTTTCGAATGAACGGACTTGACCACACACGATGAACAAACAGTCCGTCGAAAGCTTGCGCGATGACGTGTACAGCACGTACGACGGGACTAGAAATAGGACGTCCAATACACAGCAATGCAACCTTCCGCTGTGTAAATCCTTTCTGAGCATGCGCCATACTTAGTCCGTCCAACTAGCCTACTCACGAGCGGATTGTCCGCTGAAACCAAAGTCTGACGGACAATATTACGGAAATTCCGAAATACTTAGTCCGCCAGACTGCACGCTGAAAAAGTCTGCTGAAGCCCACACACGAGCGGACTGTCCGCTGAAATGTGTTTCGGCGGACTAAGTTGGGCAGACAGTCCGCCCGTGTGTACGCAGCTTAAGGATTTTCATAGCCAGTAGCCAATAGCTGCCCTAGCGTCGGTTTTAGTCCACCGGACTAGCACACAGACGAACGGATTGTCCGCTAAACACCGAGTCCGGCGGACAATTTTGAAGCAAGTCTTATTTCTAAGTCTGCTTTTTGGGAAGAAAAAGTCTGCTGGAGCCCACACACGATCGACTAAGTCTGCCGGATAGTCTGATCGTGTGTACAAGGCATAACTCTCTCTCTCTCTCCAGCACATCACTTAACTCCAGGCACAGCCATGGTTAGGCCCAATTCTAATGCCCCGT
Organism: Lithobates pipiens; assembly: GCF_037356315.1. Classification (NCBI taxonomy): domain Eukaryota; kingdom Metazoa; phylum Chordata; class Amphibia; order Anura; family Ranidae; genus Lithobates; species Lithobates pipiens. Next base: position 21,900,375 of record NW_027507696.1, read on the forward strand.
ACACACGATCCGAAAATCGTACGAAAAATGCTGCATTCGAATCGATGGTACGATAATCAGATCGTTAGTACAGAGCTTTCAAGAAGCGATCAGGACAGTTCATCCAATATTATTCTATTGGATGTGCACAGATTTTTTTTTTTCATATGATGTCAGATCGTACGATTTTCATTTAATCAGTACAGTTGTCATTCGAAAATACAATACAAATACATTACAACGCATGACATCACTTTGAATTTTTATTCTGTCATACGAGAATTTTCGTGACTTTAGTAAACTCATCAGATTCGACATGACATTAGCATGCAAAAAAACTCAGGCCTCAGCAACTGCCTTTTGCCTTTTAGTGCTAGCTGTCCTATGGACTACTGCTCCCAGTAAGTCCTCTTCAGGCCCTGCCAGCCCTCCTGGTTGCAGCTGACCCATCTCAGAGTGCACACTCCCAGTCCTCTCAGGCGTGCCTCCCAAGTCCTCCCGACCTTGCCTGTCACTCACCGACCCTCCTGGCCACACATACATTGGTGGTTCCCTCCTAAAGACTTGCCCGGCAGTACTAGCTCCCGCAGTCCCATCTGACTCCTCTCTGTGCCTCCTGTCCAGATCCTTCATGCGTTCTTGAAGGTATCCTTCCTGTGCCCGGGTCCCAGCCCCAAGATCACCGCCCCAGACTGGGAAGTGCCCTCAAAGGCCCACACAGCCTAGCACTCCATCCTCAGTTCTTCCACTTAACAACTCCCCTCTGCTGGGCTGACCTGGGTATATCAAGGAGGCCTGCCCCCTGCCAATCCAGATGGGGATTGGTCAGGGATCCCTCAGACACCTCAGACACCTCTCTTCCCCTCCTCACTTCTAGAATCCTCCAGAAGCCAGAGGGAGGTAACCGAGAATTGATGTTATCTGTGAGTCACCAGCCTACTCTGAGCCACTCCCAGCCCACACAGATCAAAACAAACAGGCCTAACTTCCAGCTAGGCCTGCCTAAATTTACCTGTACTCACCAAAATCTACCTCTAGCACCTACCCAGGTAGAGGGTGCTGCATTCACCCCCACCAGAATCCAGCTGGGAAAATTTTCAAAAAATATGGCTCCTTGTCCCAGGAGCAAGGGCATCCCATAAGAAAAAATGTAAGGGAAAAAGGGAAATAACTTGGCTGGGGAACTGTACAAATAAATACGTACAAAGTCAATTTTGTGGGTATTTACAGTGGGACATTCATGGCTGTAACTGTCACAGTCCTGAGAGCAGGTCCACATTGTAATATCATGGCTCCTGCTGGGCAAATGCTAGCCGTATCAGCGGTTCGCCGCAATGGCCACACAGGATCCATGTGCTGACCAACGCGGTCAGTATCTGACACTCGGGACACTGTAGGCAGAGTCGCTCCATCCCTTTGACCATCCTCAAGGCAAATCCCCCGCGATGCTCCAATCGGACAACATTGTCCACTAGTGTCCGCTCCAACAGTCCCGGCAACCAGGACAATTCTGGTAGTAAACGACTACCCTCCGCCATCTTTCTGTGCCACGTGGTGCCTGATGCTAGCAAGGAACGTTGGGTCTCCTCCAGGGTGCTTCCATTAGGGCTGGCGCCAGTTGAACTGAACTGACTGTTGGACAAACTGAAGTTTGCCGGCATGCTGATGCTAGCAGGACTTGTCCAGGCATGTTGCCCAGCACCGACTGTGCGGGTATATCAAGGAGGCCTGCCCCCTGCCAATCCTAAATGGGGATTGGTCAGACCTCTCTGAGACACCTCAGACAGCTCCACCTCTCTTCCCCTCCTCTCTTCTAGAATCCTCCAGAAGCCAGAGGGAGATAAACGAGAAGTGATGCTATCTGTGATTCACCAGCCTACTCTGAGACAGTCCCTGCCCACACAGATCAAAACAAACAGGCCTAGCCCTGCCTAAATTTACCTGTACTCATCAAAAATCTACCTCTAGCACCTAGCTAGGTAGAGGGTGCTCCAAAAGTATATTCACTTGCACATAATTCAATTATGTAAGTCACCAGAGCTTCAAGACCAAGACCAAGTTAAGGGGAACATTTCCTTGCAAAGTGAAAATTGTTTTGCAAAGTGAACAACCTGTTTGTCTTTAGTAATTTAACTAATTGTATGCACTATTAGATACCTGTTCAGACTTGTGATCACAGTGTCTGCCAGAAGAAAGTCTTCCAGGCCAGCAATGACTTCTGGCTCTGCAGAAGTCATTTACATGGATGTTTATTAACTGATGAGTAAAATCCCTGGTGAAAGCGGCGTGTTTGGGGAAATACACCATATGTGCATGCTCAAGGAAATGTCAAATCAGAAGCGACCAGCGTTTACATGAGTATGGCTGCATGCAGCCATGCAATTGTTTTGGCAGTTGTATGCGGCACCTGTGGTTCCCTAGGAACTGAAAAGCACCTAGAATGTTTTGCTTGTGGACAAAAGATGTTAAAGGTCCATGTCCATGAGGTCAAATGAAGCTAATGCTTGAAGGTGTGAAAAAGTGTGTCACAATAACCCATATCTTTTACTAGCTCTTGCCTTTCACCATTTCACCAGTCACTATGGGACACTTTAGCCCACAGAAATCTGTCAAAGCCATGAAGGGGCCAATTTGTTGTGCTTTCCCCTCAAGCCAAACATTGCCTGTCCTCTCCTAGACTCTGCCATCTAGTATTATGGGTCTGACCAAGGCCAGTAGTAACAGTTTTCTAGTCCTGGTCCTGACGGCAATCACATGACCTTGGATCCAACAAGATGGTTTGAGTGCTAGCTTTATTACCATGGTTCTGGATTTGTATATTGCCAGCACTACTCAGCACATAACTAATTCATAGATCTTTGAGTAGTGAAGCCTAAATCACATTAGAAGCACTCTGCAACTTCTCCATTTCTTCTTGTGATGTCTGCAATTGAGAATATTATTGGTGTAGTATACTTGTACAGACACATTGTGGTTGAGTTTCTAAAGAGAAATAGACTGCTCACTTTGCAAGGGAAGTTGATCTTTAGAAGGGAATTTTCCCCTGAGCTTAGTGAATATGGTGAAATTGCATATTGCAAATAATACCCAATCATGTGGAAGGAAAACAAAAAAAAGAAGTATTTTTGCTTGCACGTGATTGGATGATGAAGTCAGAGCTTCACCTTGTTCATTAAGCTTTGGGGAAAGAGTCCCTTCCAAAGTGAAACAGTCGATTTACCTTTAGTAAATCAACCCCACAGTGACACAGAGTTCCATATCATATTGTCAATTTTTCTATAAAATTATTCTCTTAGAACAATCGACACGGCAGTACTACCAAGTGAATGCATTGCTTTGGAATAGATCACAACGTAAGCACAATTCTTTCAGACAGAATTCTGTTCAAAGTAAATACCTTTAATCTACATGAGTTTAGTACATTTTAGATCATTGGGCCAGTACGTGGTTACAAGCTGCAGCAGTGTTTTACTTTGAAGAGTGCGTTACAGGCTGCATACATTGTAATGAATTACTGCACACATCGTAGCTGACAACTCCTTGGCGTTCAGTTCTTTAAAAGCAACCAAATCAGTGCTTGCACTTCATAAAAAAAACAGATAATGATCAGTAACAATGAACAAAGGAATATTTTATAACCTCTCTGCAGTCCAAGTATTCTTTGTGGTTTTCATTTAATTTGAACATTACAGATTTTGAGAATTCTGATATTAAAACTGGCAATGCAGCATATTGTAAAATATACTTGTTTTTGGTGCTGTCTGACATACCATGTCACCTTATCTTCCTAAAGTTGCTCTCCAGCTTATAGTGAAGCCTAATGCGTTTGATCCAAACAAATGATTACCTTCAATACTAGATGTGCCTGCTTTGTGGGCTGTATAAACTGTGTGTAGCTTCAGCTACACCACGATCTCTAAATCAGCCAATCAGAGGAAGTCTTGTTTTCATTCAAAGAATACAAAGCTCCCTGTGAATGGCTGAGCAACAATCAACCCAACTCAATTTTGTTCCAAGAATGAAATGGGAAGTTTGTGTCCTGCTGCCGAAACACAGTGCTGTATACTTTGTGTAGCCGAGGCTACACAGTGTTTATACAGAGTACACAGCGAGCCAATCGAGTAGTGAAGGTAATAGTTTGTTTGGGCCAGTTTTGTCCAAAAGGATTATATAACCACTTGCAGACTGCCTGTCCACAATTCACTGCGGTTGGGTGGCCCACCCAGGCAAAGTGACGTACTAGTACATCGCTGCCTGCTTCCTGGGTTTGGGCCGCGACTTCCCCACTTTGCTGACATGGGTTTGTCAGCATGTCCTGGCCAATGATTCATGGGATAAGAATCAAAGAGATCTTTAGTAAAAAGCACACATTACAAATTGTTATGCACACATTTAACCCCTTGATTACCCTAGATGTTAATCCCTTCCCAGCTAGTGTAATTACTACAGTGACAGTGTATACCGTGCAAGGGTTAGGGGTTAGGGGTATAATGTACAACATAACATAAACAGTTCAGAGGTCAGTTGACAATATAGTGAATGCAGTCCAGGGATCAGGAGAGTAACTAACAACATAGTGTATACGGTTCAGATGTCAGGAGTATAACATGCAACATAGCATATACAGTGCACTGATCAGGGGTTTAGCTTACAACACAGTGTACACAGTGCAGGGTTCAAGAGTATAACATACAACATAGCGAATAGAATGCAGGGGTCAGGAGTATAACACAGTGCAGGGGCAGGGCTATATTGTACAACATAATGTATATAGTGTGGGGGTCAGGTGTATAATGTACAACATAGTAAATACAGGACAGGTGTCAGGAGTATAATGTACAATATAGTGTATGCAGTGCAGGAGTAAGGAGTAAATTATAAAATGTAGCATATACAGGGCAGAGGTCAGAAGTATAATGTACAACATAATGAAAACAGTGCAGAGGTCAGGAGTATAATCTACAACATAATGAATGCAGTGCAGAGGTCAGGAATATAATCTACAACATAGTAAACACAGTTCAGGGGTCGGGAGTATAATGTACAACATAGCGTATACACTGCAGGAGTCAGGAGAATAATGTACAAGATAGTAAAATGTAGTGCAGAGGTCAGGAATAAAATGTACAATATAGTGAATGCTGTGTAGAGGTCAGGAATATAATGTACAATATAGTAAATGCAATGCAGAGGCCAGGAGTATCATGTACAATATAGTCACTGCAGTGCAGAGGTCAGGAGTATCATGTACAATATCGTCAGTGCAGTGCAGAGGTCAGAATTATTAGCATTATGTAAGATGCAGGACTTTGTACAGAATGCAGTAGTCAGTAAAATACTGTGCCCCTTAATGCTGGTTAGTGCATGAAAATAAGCCCCAAAGTTGGTGTAAGGAAGTGGAACAATGGACCACACCCCTGTCATAAAATGACTAGCTCTTCTTTGTCTAACCCCCACAGGACCTCCAGTGCCCGGTTATCTGCATGGGTACACCGTGTGGGTGCATAGTATCTCAGCCCTCTCCCTCTCACCAGCTCTTCCACTGCTTCTTCTTCTAAACACCAGACCGGGGCCAAGACCAAGTTTTCATCCCCTGAGGAGATACTGCCTAGACTTGTATAATGTATATTGTATATATTGGAATTTTATATACACGTTCAAGCATTTCTAAACCCCAACATAAAAATGCAAAGTATTTCAGCTTACCAGTCCCAGTGGTGGCTACCTTTGTTTTTTTATTTGTTCAGGCTGTGAAGGCACAGGAAGTGTGTTATTCACCGGATTAACTGCCCCTGCCAAATGCTGGAACAACTTAATGTTGAATACAGAAAATCTTCTAAAACTTCACTGTCCCATGTTCCTATGAAAAAGTGCCTGCCATATGTTAGAGGTGGAACACAAAATCAATATGCATTTCAAAGTTGGGGTAAAAGGCATCTTGTTATAATGAACATCTGTCTAATTATTGATTTCTTCATCCACTTTGTCCACCTTTCCTTTATATGCTAACTTGGGAAAACATTTCTAATCATTGTTTTTGGCTTTTAGAACAAATATGGCCCAGCTGGACCACGGTTAAAACATACTTCTCTGTAGAACGGATTCTTGCGGAAAAGTGATATATAAATCAATACTTCCACTTCTGGAAGCGTTGCTAAATTTTGCCTCTCTGCAAAGTTTACATGTGTTAAAGTTTTGTAAAGTGATGATAACCAGAACTATTCATTGTCACTTTCAGAAAAAATGCAGACCATTCATGTTCCAGAAGTAAATATTTAGGACATTAGCATTCTTACTGTACCCTGTGTCAAACAGATTATTTTAAATATGGAATCTGTTAAGTAATCTAATATCTATAATAAAAGTTGTACATATTCTGCACTATTTAATGGAGGGGACGTGACAGCTCAGCTGCAGTATTTATTAAAAACACCTGATATGAAATAATCAACTGTATATCTCAAATGCTAGTTCCGGGGTGGAAATTACTTGTGTAGAGAAGCTGCTCGCTTTCAGTTTCCTGGATAAAACATTTGTGCTATGCTGTGGGACATTTACACAAAGAAGGAAATTTACAGAAGTGAAATCAGGTGAACTGAAGTTTACTTTACTTATCCAGTCAACTGCAGGGGAAATCTTGTATGCATATACATGTCTGATTAAGACCCTTTTCACACCGAGCCGCCTAGGGCATCAGCGGTAAAGCGGCGCTATTTTTGGCGTCGCTTTACTGTCATTTTAGTGGCGCTATTCGGCCTCTAGCGGGGCGATTTTAACCTCCCACTAGAAGCTGAAGAGGGGTTAAATCTGCCTGAAAAATGCCACGGGAGCACCGTTTTGCCGGTGGTATCACAGCGATGCCCCATTGATTTAAATGGGGAACAGCGGTGGAGGAGCGGCGAGTTCACCGCTCCTTCACCGCTCCAAAGAAGCTGCTGGCAGGACTTTTTCTGATGCGCTGCCAGCGCACCGCTCCAGTGTGAATGGAGCCGCTTTTTTCAGGCGCTATGCAGGCGCTATTTTTAGCTGGCAGTGTGAAAGGGATCTAAAGAGAAATTCAGAATGTGAGTAGAAAAGCTGACTTATGTTGCCCATTGAGAATACCTCCTGATACAAAGCTATCACCCTGTTTTGTTCTCGGAGCAGCTCTGATAAGTCATCAGCCAGCATTTAATGAGGATGTTACATTAGAACTATGGCATACAAAGAATAAAATCATGTATGTCATGTAGGGTACCCACAATTTGATACTGGTAGCAGATCTCCTAATTGAACAATTTCTTTAGCAGGGTGACAATACTTTATGAATTAATTCCAGTGCTGTCATTCTTTGTAGCTAGTGGGTAAAACTGGCCATATATTATACAATTTCCTTGTACAATTTTCCTTTAGATTTACCAAAACCATATATTATAAGGTCAACCCTAAGCATTTTCAGCAGGTCCTTGCACTACATAGTTAAAGGTAAATCTAAAGGGAATTGAATAAGAAAATTGTATACTGTATGGCCAGCTTAAGTAATTTTCTTGCCATGCCCAGCTATTCGCCTCTTAATAATGTCTGATTACTGAAGAAGTTGAGAATCTCCACACTATAAATTGTGTAAATATGCACTTTTTTTTTTGCAAGAAATTTGTATTACTAGACACCGGCAGGTACAAACAATATCAGTTACATCACATATTTTGTCCATAGAAATGTAAGTACAAAAAGGCATCTGAAAATGGTTACACAAAATGTTTACACAATGTGCATGACATAAAAAAACAACATCCAAAATATTAATAGATCCTCCGGTGGACTCTGTTCCTAGATTCCTTCAGAAATGGGAAAGAGACTTAGACATTACATTCGCTAAAGAGCAACAGAGCCATATCTTATACTTTGCCCACTATTCCTCAACAGCTAGTAAGTACTAAGAGCTATGCTATAAAATCCTTACAAGGTGGTATAAAGTCCCATCACTACTACAAAAAATCTATCCATAAAAGACAAATACTTGTTGGTGTTGCGGAGAGCCAGAGGATAATATGCTCCATATCTTTTGGTCATGTCGGGACTTGGTAGATTTCTGGTCCAAAGTCTGCGACATTATAGGATGGTTAACAGATTATGATTTGGGATTTTTCTAAACGGAAAATTTTAAAACTCGTTGGTTGCTCATCTTCTGAATGTGGCAAAGGCCTGTATTCATGCCCATTGGAAGCGGGAGCTACCTCCTTTGATTTCATCATGGCTAAAAAAAATAGCCGATATACATGTTATGGAAAAGGTATCACAAGTATGCACGGTAAGGAGGAGAAATTTAATAAAAAATGGAAACAATGGTCCCTCTTCGTACGCACCAGGGAATATGGCAATGCGCCTGTGGAGGGCGAGCAGGGGGAAGTAAGAGAGAGAACCCAACTCTCCTTGTAGAAAAGCCCCCCCCCCTTTTTTTTTTGTTTGGTTTCCCTGTTTAAAAAAATGGCCTTATATATATGTTGAAAACAGAATCCATTTGTGTCAAGATATATTTTCTGATATGCATGCAACAAAATTTGTTTTGTTTATATGTATACATTTTTTTTAAATAATATATAGAATATTAAAAAAATATATATAAAAACAACATCTAGACCCAAAATAGTAAACTTGGACGAAATGTATCCCGCCTAGCCTAGTAAGCGTTTTAAAGGTTTAACTCAACCCAGAAAAAACAATGTAATAAAACATATGAAATAGAACATTCCCCAAGAAAGCCCCCAAAAAGAAAAGCTATACAGGCCCTTTAGATTGCGTGAGACCCTCATTACCACATTCAAACTATAGAGTGAATATTCACTTTAATTATCGAATCATGTAAATAGCAAAATCCTGTTTACTTATTTCATCTGCACAACATTGGGTTTTCAAAGTGAACAAAAATGTTCTTTTCATATGTTTGGATGATTGAAGTCAACATTCAAAATTCTGCTGAATCACGGGTAGATATGAAAAGGCCGCACAGTGGTTTAGTGGCTAGCACTAAACAGGTCAGGACACTATCTGCATGGAATTTGCATGTATTCTCTGTGCTTATGTGGGTTTCATTCCACAATATAAAGACAATTGCTGGTGGGTTACTCGGCTCCTTTCAAAAATTGGCCATAATGTCGCAGTCAGGATAAAAAATCACTAATCACCGCCATTACTAGTAAAAAAAAAATATTAATAAAAATGCCATAAAACTATCCCCTATTTTGTAGACGCTATAACTTTTGCGCAAACCAATCAATACACGCTTATTGCGATTGTTTTTTACCAACAATATGTAGAAGAATACGGCTTAAACTGAGGAAAAAAAAACTTTTATATATTTTTTGGGGATATTATAGCACAAAGTTAAAAATAATGCATTTTTTTTTCAAAATTGTCGCTATTTTTTTGTTTATAGCGCAAAAAATAAAAACTGCAGTGTAATAAACCAAAATACAATAAACCAAAAAAAGCGTGAGGTCCCCAAAAATCTATATTAGAGCCTTACCCAAGAAGACAACCCTGCTGACTGGGGGTGGGGGGGGGCAGCCAGTGTGTGTTGCAAATAGTCCCCTGCTGAATCATACCAGGCCACATGCCCTCCACATGATAAGGGTACCGTGACCCCCTCCCCAGCACAACCCCCAAACACCGCCCCCCCCCCCCCTTTTACCACATCCCTGGCTCGATGGATGTGGGTATCCTCTAGGGCAGTGGTCATGAACCCTGTCCTCAGGGCCCACTAACAGGCCAGGTTTGCAAGATAACTGAAATACATGGCAGGTGATATCATTTGCTGCTCAGTGATTGCAGTATTCTAGTCTGCATCTCCCCAAGGTAATACATAAATCCTGGCCTGTTAGTGGGCCCTGAGGACAGGGTTGATGATCACTGCTCTAGAGGGCAGATTTATTGGAATATGGACACTCCCTTTCAAATAAGGGGGCCCTTAGATATCTGTCCCCATGTATGTGAATGAGTCCTCCTGTCAGTGCCCCATGCCCTTTGTTTGACTATTCCTTGCCTATTAGTGTTGAAAATGGACAGAATTGCCTGCAGATCATATCCAAACAGATTTGCCCATCACTTGTGACACAAGAAGGGGTGGATCCAGAACAGCTTGGATTTAGAGGAAGTAGAATGAATGCTGCTGGCAATCATAATGTGATGGAAAAAAAGAATGGCAGAGGAGGATGCCAAATTTAAAGTAAATATTGCAACAAAAGTTTATTTTTTTTAAATTTAACTTTTAGTGTACATGCACACAAACATTTACAGATGCAAATGTCCTCTAATGTAAAATTCCCAGCGATTTCCTGTGCCCAGGGAGATGCAGGTGACACGTACAGCCAGTCATAAAAGCGAATGACTTTACACACTTGTACATGTTTACCTGTGCATTTGCATTTGACAAATTTCCCAAATGCGGACGTTTCATGTTCAGGGAATATGTGATTCACACATACACAGGTAAACATGATGCAAAAGGGTATTAGCATTTACATGAGTACAAGTGCATACAGCCATTCACTTATATAGGTTACGGTATGCACCACCTGCGAATTCACGGACAGAGGAAAATGCCGGGAATTTTACTCTAGTGGACATTTGCGCCAGCAAACATCCATGTGCATGTACATTAATGGTATAGTCATTTTATTTTTTATTTTTTTCACATGATTGGATAATTGAGTAAAATCAGCTTCCCTGCCACTGCTTATGGAAGGTATAGCTTCAGAATGTGCTTCCACTTCTTTTAAACAAAGCATAGAAAAACCTAACACACGATCGGAATTTTGATCGGAAAAAGCTCTGATGGTTTTCTCAACGGAATTCCGACGGGATTTTGCTCAAGCTGTCTTGCATACACACAGTCACGCCAAATTCCGACCGTCAAGAACGCAGTGACGTACAACATGTATGATGGGACTAGAAAAAGTTCAATAGCCAGTAGCCAATAGCTTCTGTCTCGTAGTTGAATCTGAGCATGCGTCAGTTTTTGCACGTCGGAATTGCATACACACGAACGCATTTTCGGATAGGAACTTTTTCCAACCGAAAAATTGAGAACATGCTCTCAATCTTTTGCTGGCCGAAATTCGGCCAGCAAAAGTCCGATGGAGCGTACACACGATCGCATTTTCTGACCAAAAGCTCTCATCGGTCTTTTGCTGGCCAAATTTCCAATCGTGTGGACGCGGCATAAGGCAAGCTTTAGTGCAAAAGCTGAAAAGCAATTCTTCCCCAATAAAAAGTCCCCCACCTGGATTTCTGTTATATTTTCCTGATTGTTGCTCTAGGCGTTGGAATATCCAGCATTTGGCAGCTCTCTTCTCTTCTTCAGAAAGCCAAAAATGAATTTATTTGTTTTGGATTGAATTCTGCTTTAAGTAGAAAATTAATGTAATATTGATAGATGCTGGGACAGTAGCTCTGTCAGTGCATTCCTGTGTTTCATTTGTATTCTCAAAATATATTGTTGCATTTATTTTTGTTCTTAATACATGTTATTGATATCCAAGAAACTAATTTCCCTAATATGAGGTAACACATATAATTAACCACTTCAATACAGGGCACTTTCCCCTCTTCCTGCCCAGGCCAATTTTCAGCTTTCAGCACTGTCACATTTTAACCACTTTCAGACCGGACCAATTTGCTGGTCAAAGACCAGACCACTTTTTGCGATTCGGCACTGCGTCGCTTTAACTGACAATTGCGCGGTCGTGCGACGTGGCTCCCAAACAAAATTGACGTCCTTTTTTTCCCACAAATAGAGCTTTCTTTTGGTGGTATTTGATCACCCCTGCGGTTTTTATTTTTTGCGCTATAAACAAAAATAGAGCGACAATTTTGAAAAAAACGCATTATTTTTTACTTTTTGTTATAATAAATATCCCCCAAAAATATATAAAAAAACATTTTTTTCCCTCAATTTAGGCCGATACGTATTCTTCTACATATTTTTGGTAAAAAAAATCGCAATAAGCGATTATTGATTGGTTTGCGCAAAAGTTATAGCGTTTACAAAATAGGGATAGTTTTATAGCATTTTTATTAATAATTTTTTATTATTTTTTTTTTACTAGTAATGGCGGCGATCTGCGATTTTTATTGTGACTGCGACATTGTCGGGGACCCATCGGACATTTTTGACACATTTTTGGGACCATTGTCATTTATACAGTAATCACTGCTATATAAATGCAGTGATTCCTGTGTAAATGACACTGGCAGTGAAAGGGTTAACCTGTGGGTGGCAGTGTAGGGGTTAAGTGTTCCTAGGGGTGTGTTACTAACTGTGGGGGGGTTGGGCTTTCATTTAGTGTACACTGATCTCTGCTCCAATCACATGGAGCAGAGATCAGCGTCACTAGTTGCTAGGCAGAATGAGAAAATGTTGTTTATACAGCATTTCCTCCATTCCGCCGCTCCGTGAGACGATCGCGGGGATGCCCGCGGCGATCGAGTCCGCGGGTCCCGCGACCGGACTCACGGAGGTCCCGACCAGCGCGGGAGCGCGCCGCCGGCGGCGCGCTCCCGATGGCACGGCGGCAACGAATATTGAACGTACATGTACGCCAATATGCCTGCCCGTGCCATGCTGTCGACGTACATCGTCGTGCGCTGGTCGGGAAGTGGTTAAATGTCAATTGCACGGTCATGCAACACTGTACCCAAACACATTTTTTTGTTCAATTTGTTCCCAATAGAGCTTTCTTTTGGTGGTATTTGATCACCGCTTTTTTTATTTTTTGCCAAACAAATAAAAAAAGACAGAAAAAGAAAAAGTTTTTGTTTCTGTTATAGCATTTCGTAAACAAGTTTCCTCCTTCACTCATGGGAACTGATGAGCCTGCACTGACCATCACTGATAAGGTGGCACTGATGGGCACTGATGAAGTGCCACTGATTGGGTGACACTGAGGAGGTGCCACTGATGGGCACGGATTATGAAGCACTAATATGCAGCACTGATGGGCACTGATGAGGTGGCAATGATAGGCGTCACTGATGGGCATTAAAAGGCTGCACTGATGGACACTTGCAGGTGGCACTGATGGGCGCTTATAGGTGGCACTGATGGACACTGATGGGTGGCACTGATGGACACTGATAGATGGCACTAATATGCAGCACTGATGGGCATTGATAGATGGCACTGATGGGCACTCATAGGTGGCAATGATGGGTGGCATCACTGATGGGCATTAAAAGGCCGCACTAATGGACACTGATGGGTGGCACTGATGGACACTGATAGATGGCACTTATAGGCAGCACTGACAAGGAAGCTCTGGCAGGCATTACTGATGGTCACTGATTGGCATCTCTAATGAGCATTGATTCGCACATCTAATAGGCACTGATTTGCATTCCTGGTGGTCAAGGGTGGTAATCCCTGGTGGTCAAGGGTGGGCATCCCTGTTGGGCATGGGTGGGCATCCCTGGTGGGAATCCTTGGTGAATCTGCACTGATAATCAATGTGCTGATTATCATCTCTGACTCCCCCTGTCAGGAGAGCAGCCAATTTGCTCTCCTCTACCCGCACCTTGTCAGCGCGAATAGAGGAAAACCCGATAAACGGCACTTCCTGTTTACGATGTGACCAGCTGTCATTGGACACAGCTGATTACATGGTAAAGAGTCCACGTCTTTACCAAGATCAGAGATTCGTGTGTCAGCATGACATACCACCGATCGCAGTTCTGCGCGCCCCCGTGGGTGTGCACAAGCGGCTTATCCTGCTGGACGTCATATGATGTCCAGTCAGGATAATGAAACCACTTTGCAACCATCATATTGCTATATGGTGGGCGGGATGTAAAGTGTTACCAAACCCAGGACCCTGCATTCACTATATCTGGTCTCCCATAGTACAGAGAACATGGAAATGCAATTATTTTAGTAAATATAAACTGGTAATACCTTTTTTCATCAGCAGTTAGAGCAATCTTGTGACTTGTATGAATGTCATAAAGCTTGTAGGACGAGTTTTCATTCTCCCCTGGTTGTCCTATGAGGCTGCAGGACCCCTGACCATCTTTCTGGACAGCTGAGTGGCCCTGTGCTGATCACATGCATCCCCCCAAGAAAAAAAAATGTCTCTAGTAATACACACCAAACTGAGCATATGCAGCTTTCCCCTAAGTCTCTGTACTGTCAGGAGATGAATTGGGGACTGTGGAAGAAGGGGAGGATCAGAGAAGACAAGATCAAACAGCCTTTTTACACATTGCAGAGGATTAACCCATTAGGTTCCACAGTGAGTATAACAAGCATGCTTTACTGCAAATACAGACTTATTTTACTGTCATCGGTTTAGTAAAACTTTAATATCAGTGAACATGTTTACCTAATATGAGTTTCTGTCACAAGGGTGGTATAGTCTTGTTAAACTCTTTATATAGTGAGCAAAGGTTAGTCAAAATTTTGGAGACACATACTGTCCTAGACCTTTTAAAATTTGTGCAAAGAGTTATGTAATAATGCTAACTGTTTTTTATTTATCAAGTATCAGGACATCCTCCACTTGTCAAAGGGTAAGATCCCACCGAAGGAGAGGAACTGATATTTGCGCCACTCATTAATAACAATGGAATCAAATCCTGGTGAAAAGTCAGGATTATGTACTAGTTGCTATATGAAGGTGTGGGGTAATTAGTTTGCCTTAGTATTTGACCCGGTCCTAAATTTCAATGAATACTTTGGAATGGAATTGGCTATGTTCTTACATTGAAATTACAGGATTCATAATAAGGCATACAAAGCAGTATTGGTAGTTTCATTTCTTTTCAGGCTTACCCAAAGAGGGCTCACTGGAATGGTATGAAACCTATATGGCCTGAGTCCATATCATCTGTGCTGGAAGAGAAGGTGACGTGCATAAAAGCACACTAAAAATGGGCCCACAATATCTGTCGGAAAACATTGCTTAGGGTTTTGAAATTTAGGGAGCAGGGACATTTTAAGTATAAAAATGCAGTCAAGCCATGGAATTTGGTAGAATTTCCAGGATTCAACAAATTATTTAGTTTGTTGTAGGAGACCCAGGGTATTTGCCAAACATAATATATTATAATTCAATGTAATATGGACCCTGAGCTACTGTAAGCATGCAATTTCCCACTTATAGGAAGGTGCAGTATTTCGTCCATTAGGTGGTGCTGTACTACTATACAGAGGCTTAGGGGAACATTGTTCATTTGCAGGCATCAAAGGTGTCACATTGGACGCTGCTTCCTCTGGTGACCTTCGGCGACCATCTTGGGTGAGGCAACCCTTTTAAATAAGGGTGTACAGCTCATTTTGGTGCAGTGACTGACAGTCTTGACAGAGACCCTGCAAATAAATATCCTGGTCGACCTACACAAAACAAATATCCCTGCTCCCCAACACCCAAAAACCCAATAGAGTCTCACCAAGTGATATTCTCTGACTGATATATTGAGTCTATTTTAATGTACAGGAATAGAGGGACCTGGGGAAACTAGCACTCAGAGCACCCTAGTAAACAAAGATGCGTTTACCCTAGTAAAAAAAAAGTGTTCATTTTGCACTCAGTTCTTTACCGTACAAATGAGAGGAATTCTACTCGAACAATTTTCTAACTTGGGAATGTGGGATGTGTGAAAATGTCTGGTTGGTGGAGCACAGGAAAGTATATTATAATGTCTCTGGCAGCCTGTAAAACATTTATTGTCCGGTCACTTGTGGACAAGTTGCAACCACGTCCCTGATGCACCAGAGGATAATTTTTGATTAGTCTCATTGGAACTGTTGTTTGTTAGTTGTTTTGTGATCCAATGATTTCCTTGTTTCTCTAACCCGTGTTTTGAGTGACCCTTGTGGGGAGGTTTATGAAAAATGTATGCGAGAAAGACATTATTCTCAGCCACCATGTGTGAAGTGCTGTATTGTTCCATGCACCGCCGTTACTTCTTCTGAGTCCTTGCAGAAACAATTCTGCAGTACTGATTATGTAAACAGTTTATTTCTAGATTTGACTTTGTTTCAAAAATTGCTGCATTAACGTGTATGCAAGCCAAAACTTTTTTTTTTGGTTCAATTTGGATACAGAGGGGAAGGATTACATTCCTCTGTCAGAGGCAAAAAATGTAGGGAAATACAAGATTATACAGTAGCCAGCACAGGTTAGGCAGATTCTTCTAATAGGAACACCTATGCATGCTACTTCTATTGTAGAGATTGCCTCTCGATTCCTGTTGCATCTTGGATTTATAAGTTAAAGAAGTACAGCTAAAGCTTGCTTGGCTGTACTTTTCCTGTGAATCACAGGAGTGCAGTTCGTTCTCCACTCTTGTGACCTGTTTTCAGCAGACAGCAGGCCAAAGCCTGCTGCGATTGATGTCACAGAGCAAGTCCAGGCTTGAAAAAGATTGCGACCATATGTGCGATCCCCCCCACATGCCTGGCCGGCACTTGGCTTAGCCTCTCAGTCCATCCCCCCCACAGCCCAGCGCTTCAGTGTGTGAGGGGACAGAGCAGGCAGCAGCGACTGAGGCCGCGTACACACGCGCGGACTGTTCGCCCAACTTTGTCCGTCCAACAGTTTCGGCAAACAGTCCGCTCAAACTTAGAATGGACGGACATGGCCACACACGACGGACGAACAGTTTGCTGAAACCGTGCGCGATGACGTGAACGGCACGTACGACGGGACGAAAAATACGACGTCCTATACTCTGCATTATAGCTTTCGGCGTGAAAATCCTTTCTGAGCATGCGCGCAACTTTGTTTGACGAACAAGCCTACACACGAGCGGACTGTTCGCTGAAACAAGGTTTCAGCGAACAGTTTTACGGAATTTCCAAAAAACCTTGTCCGTCCAACTGTCCGCTGAAACTGTCCGCTGAAAGCCCACACACGAGCGGACTGTCCGCCCAAACACTGTTCAGCGGACAAAGTTGGGCGAACAGTCCGCGCGTGTGTACGCGGCCTGACAGTCACCAGCTCTCTGCTTAGGGAACTTTGAGAATAGAGTGATCAGTGGTGTTTGATTGCTTGGTTCTTGGCCTTAGAGCCTGCGGGGGACAGATGCAGCACCCACCTAGGTAAGTATGATTCTAAAATAAAAGAAATCCCATTCTTCTGTTTTAGGATGAATTCCCCCAATGGAACTGAGACAGCAAAAAATAAACTTAAAGGGAATTTACCCCTTTCCTATTTTATTCACAACTTCACACTGCCTCCCGACTGCCCTTTAAGTGGGCTTTAATGGCGGTGAGTAGTGTGGCTTCTCTATCATGTGACTGCAATAATTGGCTCTTACAGATGTTACATGATGGGGAGCTCTCTATGTTTGCTACTGATCAGAAGCAGTGATTGAGCGCTGTTGGACACAGATCGGTCATTGTGTGTGCTCAGCACACAACCTCGGGCCACCAAGGTCACATACATGTGACCACTGGGTGTTAAAAGGTGAAGAGGAACAAGATTGACTTTTAAGGTGCCAGCAAGAACACTCAAATATAATTAATAAATTTTATTATTATTAAGTGTAAAAACATTCTCTTAAGAGACAGGACCAATATAATAAAATTAACCTCCCTCAAGTACTTCCCACAGAGTAACAGACACTTAAGTCATCAAATGAACAGATAGTTCCCAACAAAAAATAGAATAACAGATAAGGGGTCTTCTGTGAGTGGGTAATCTTGGTCAAGCTCAACGTGTTTTACAGGAATACCCTGCTTCTTCAGGAGGTGAGGGGAATTGAAAGGTAAAATATAATGACACAGTACAGAGTAGATGATATTCAATAGCAATAATAATACCACACAAACATCATAGTAATCTCACCAAGGTATATAGGTCCAACCAAGAACAAGAGGGGGTGCAGCATGATCAAAGGCGTGTACTATCTCTCCCTGGGGGCAGGTGTGGGAGTCAGGGCAAAGCAGAAAAACTCATTATCCTACCACAATCCTACCGCTATCCTACCAGACCTTGCACTGACTGCTACACCTGCCCCCAGGGAGAGATAGTACACGCCTTTGACTATATTGCACCATCTCTTGTTCTTGATTGTACCTATATACCTTGGTGAGATTTCTATGATGTTTGCGTGATAATATTATTATTGCTCTTGAAAATCACCCTTTCTGTGCTGTAAATCATTATATTTTATATATTATTATATTTATTTATCTCTATTATATATTTCTCTCCTCCTGATGAAGCAGGATATTCCCCCAAAGTGCATTAAGATTGAGCAAGATTACCCACCCACGGAAGACACCTTACCTGTTACTAAATTTTCAGTTGGGAGCTATCTGTTAATTTCATGTATCAGGTGTCTGTTACTCTGTGGGAGGTACTTAGGGAGGTCCATTTTACTATATTGGTTCTGTCTGTTATGAGAATGTTTTTATACATGTTGGAATAATAAAATGTATTGATTTTATTTACGTTTTCTTGCCCGTACCCTAAAAGTCCATCTTGTTCTTCTTCTCCTTTTGACCATAATGTAGGATGTTGGTGCCTTTTGGCAATCCTTAAAATTATCCTGCAAATTACCACTGGGTGTTAAAGCTCACTTTTTCTACCCCTGCATATATGCGTTACGTGGTTGGAAAGAGGTTAACAATTGATGCTAGCCCTGTAGATAAATGCCTTTAATAGCCCTTTCCAACCTGTTCCTATAGCATTCAACATGTGTGTCTCCATTGCTGGAACCTGCAGGACCTTCAGAAATCGTTGTCTTTGGTGCCATACAGTAGGAAAAGGTTACTTATTTTCTCACTCTCAGTTTCTCAGAGGTGCTTTTTATGTAATGGAATATGTAAAATCAGCTATACACAGCCAACTCCCAAATATGTGACATAGTTTTCATTAACCCTGAGTCCGGAATTTGCAATCTCCAAACGGTCAGTTCTTTGTTCTGTCAACTTCGAACAAATTTGCCTTTTTTGTACAGTATTTCAACATCTGAGACTCGCTGTGAGTCAGCCTTCAGCTGTAACAATAAAATGTAGGCCAACAGTAAACAAAGATTTTAGTACAGTGATCTCAAGTGTGAGGTAAATTGCACAATGTTGTAAGAGGTTAGGAAACTGAAGAATGAAGGCATAAAGAATGAAAGCATAGTTAAAGCACGTAACTGTCTAGAGACACATATGTCAGACATATTGTAAGTCTACCGCATGTGCATAAAAAAATGAAGTTACTCTGTTTCTGGGGTATGACAGGATGTAAGAAAACAGATCTTTTAATTTAACATGATGAAAACATTTTGGAGTTAAAGTTGAAAAAGGATTGTATAATAAAAAAGAAAAACATTTAGGTATTGGGCCATTCAAGCTCCAACATGTGCCTGAAGAATTCTTTATTGTAGACATGGGTCTCTGAGAAGACCACAGACACTGAGAAACCAAAAGCCAACACTGAATCTTGTGTCATCATGTCGGACTGTTAATATTTTAAGGCAACGGAGTATATATGTTTCCAAAGAATATCTTTTCTAAAGAGGCAGAACACACAACACAACACAACACCCCCAACACAACACACACACAACAACACACAGCACAACAGCCCCAATTATGTAAGACTTTCCTTCCCTCTCTATGAACACGTTATGATCATCTAAATTACTGTCAGCATACAATTCTTTCTTATGCTGATGGAACATTGCAGACAATGGAGATGCCAAAACAGTTGCCTAGAAAACCCTGTCACAAACAGAAAAACTGGATGCTGCCATTGCTAAATTCTCCTGGGGTCTTTTTGCCTTTCATTTGGGTCAACTGTGGGTATAGGATTGTGCATATGGCATTGTATGATTTTTTTTTCCCTTTTATTGGTTGAACTAGATGGACTTGTGTCTTTTTTCAACCAGACTAACTATGTAACTGGACAACTAGAATTTTCAAAAACAGCCTGCATATACTTGTATCTGTGCTGAAGCCTGTGTTTCCTCCATGCTGCTCACAGGATCAGGGAGAGAGGGGAATTGAAATACAAATGATCAGTAGCCCCAAACCTAAGCCCCCCCAAGGGAGCAGTACGATGGTGGTTGTGTGTGGGGTGAAAAAAGAACCCCAGGTAAACACACATCTGGGGGCTGCTTGTAAGGAAGGATGATGTAGGCTGCAAGAAAGACACATGGGATCCTCCAGGGAGACCAGATATTGTGGCCCAGATTAGAGATATTTGTTGCATTATTGGTGTTTATTATTGTTTAGCAGTGTTGTTTTTCACCTACCCAGTGCATTTAAAGCAAGACCTCTCACTGGTGGTAAAGAGAACAAACAGCAGTCCTATTTGTTTTGTTGTGTTATTGAACTGTTGCTTTTACCACTGTTAGCCCTTGTACACACGGTCGGAGATTCCGACGGAATGTGTCCTATCGGACCGTTTTGTCGGATATTCTGACTGTGTGTGGTCTGCATCAGACTGTTTCCGTCGGAATGTCCGACGGACCAAGTTTTCCAACTTGCCGGTAAAATTTTCCAACAAGATGCTCCTATCGGACATACTCCGATCATGTGTAGCCTACTCCGACGGACAAAGTGCCACGCATGCTCAGATCAAATTCCTAGACCGAAGCTATTGGCTACTAGCCTGAACGTAGTCCCATCGTAACGAAATAACGTCATCACGTTATGTACAATCGGATTTTCCGACAACTTAGTCCGACCGTGTGTATGCAACATCACTTCCGGACCTCTTCCGGAATTAATCCGTCTGAATTACTCCGACGGATTTGGTTGTCAGAATCTCCGACCGTGTGTACAAGGGCTTAACCCTTGTACACCCTTGCCGCCCGCCCTATAACAAAAGCACGGCGGTAAAGTGGTTTCAAATTCCTGACCGGACGTCATATGACGTGATATCGCGGTGATCGTTGTTGCGGGGTGTCAGTCTGACACCCCGCAACTACGATCTCGGTAAAGAGTCTCTGACGGAATGCAGGAGATGTTTCTTGTGATGTTGACCAAGACGAAGGCAGAGATCCACTGGGCTGAATGGGTTAAGTAGGCCGGACTGACGAGCATGATCACCAACAGCTGAGTAACTGTGGAGAGAGATAGGAGCTGGCAATTAGCGACAGCTGAGCGGCCAGCTCAGAGAACTAAGGGTGGACAAGGCCATGGTGATTCCCAGCCCACAACAGCCATTCCGTGGAACGTCTGAGTGATGTGCATATGTGTCTGTGGAAAAAAAGGTCTGATTCGATCACGAAGGGTGTCCAGGACAACGCACAAGCTCATACTGCTCACTTCACTGTGTGCACATTATAGCAACTTGGCTGGGAGGTATTGCCACACCCTCCTTACAGTCCGGATCTCGCTCCGAGTCATTTCCACCTGTTTGGACCCCTAAAAGAGTTACTTGGAGGTCAGTATTACAGCACTGATGATGAAATGAAGCAGGCTGTCCTAGGATGGTTCAGCTGTACTGACAAATACTTTTATGCCCAAGCTTTCCAGGCATTTGTTATTCACTGGGATAAGTGTACAGGCATACACCACTTTTAAGTACACAATGGGGTTTATTTACTAAAGCTAGAAAGTGCAAAATCAGGCTCACTTTCCCATAGAAATCAATGAGCTTCTAACCCCAGCTTGTTCAATTAAGCTTCGGTAATAAAACCTGGAAGCTCATTGGTTTCTATGAAGAAGTGAGCCTGATTTTTCACTTTCTAGCTTTAGTAAATAAACCCCATTGTGTACTTAAAAGTGGGGTGTGCCTGCATAAATGTAACAAGGGAGTATGTTGAAATATAAATGCAGTTTCCATTTCTTAAAATTTGTTCTTTTAGTATATCAATTTGAAAATCCTGGTTTGTACATTTTGCCAATGAACCACCATTATTCTACCACGCCCCTTGTACATTTTGCCAGTGAGCCACCACTATTCCTTTAGTAAATCAACCCTGCAGTTTGAACTTTCTGAACAAAACTACCTTAATAATTCCTGAAGATCTTAATAAAATCCAATTAAGCACATAGAGCAATGTGTGTAAAATTGCATACACTGTAACTGTAGATATCTTCAGTTCAGCTGGACATCCTATCTGGGTTAGAAGTGCATTGCTCAACCCCTCTCCTACTGTTGCGTAAAAGAATGAAACCTCTGTGTTGAAATTAATTCATACATAATCGTTCTTATGTGATATACAAAATAAGAAATGTATGATGTTTTTAAGTCTACAATAAAAACAGCATGCACTGTACATGGCTAGCTATACCATGGACTTAAATATAGTGTATGCTTTACACAGATAAATTAAAAGGAATTTCCGGCAGGCTCTTTCTACTTAGTCAGACATTAGATTCTTTCTTCTTGACTTTCCATGCTGCATGCTTCTATAAAACAGATTCACGGCTCTCCCTGATTCCTCTGACAGTTTATTTAAATATGCCACACAGTCAGTGATTCAGCTACTGCCCTTAAACTGACAGATGATTTGTTAACACTCTTCTGTATTTAAACATACATGACTAATTGTCTATAAATCTATTTTCTTTTTAACAAAGAAGATCACTCGCAGGACATGTACATTTGTCACAGGTCATTTCTTTGCATGTTTCTACGTTTTTCTCTTGCCTGGAAATGAAAAAGCATCTGCGTAGTAATGCACATGGTGCTGACAGTGAAAAATAAATTTGAGCTACAGTATATACATACAGCGGGTAAAATAAGTATTGAACACGTCACCATTTTTCTAGGTAAATATATTTTTTAAAGGTGCATTGACATGTCTGCAACAATCCATGTAATTCCTACATACAAAGAAACCAAAACAAATAAGTTTAGAAATTATGTTATGTGTAACAAAATAGAATGACACAGGGAAAAATTATTAATCACGCTAACTAAAATCTATTTAATACTTTGTGCAAAATCCTTTGTTGATAATGACAGCTTCAAGACGCCTCCTGTATGGAGAAACTAGTCACATGCATTGCTGAGGTGTGATTTTGGCCTATTCTTCCACACAAATAGTCTTTAAATCTTTAAAGCGGGAGTCCGCCGGGACTCCGCGTTTTTTTTTTTTTTAAAGCCAGCAGCTACAAATACTGCAGCTGCTGACTTTTAAAATAGTGACACTTACCTGTCCAGCGCGCCCACGATGTCGGCACCCGAAGCCGATCTCTCGATCGTCTCTCGGGTGCTGCCGCCGCCATCTTGGGTATGGGAATCAGGAAGTGGAGCCTTTCGGCTTCATTTCCCGGTTCCCTACTGCGCATGCGCGAGTCACGCTGCGCAATAAGGATGGACCCGCTGCCTCTGGGATCTGTGTGTTTCCCAGCAGGCAGCGGGGGACTTTCGAAAAGGGGCGTAATCTACGCCCCTTTCCGCACAGAGCTATCCCGGAAGTGGGTGCAGATACCTGTACTGTACAGGTACCTGCACCCCCCTCCCCCCTGAAAGGTGCCAATTGTGGGGCCGGAGGGGGGGAGGGTTCCGATGAGCGGAAGGTCCACTTTAGGGTGGACCTCCGCTTTAAGGTTCTGTGGGCCTCTTCTATGAACTCTGATCTTTAGTTCTTTCAATACATTTTCCATTGGATTCAAGTCAGGTGATTGGCTGGGCCATTCTAGCAGCTTTATTTTCTTTCTTTGAAACCAATTGAGAGTCTCCTTGGCTTAGTGTTTGGGGTCATTGTCTTTCTGAAATGTCCACCCTCATTTTGTCCTCATCATCCTGGTAGATGGTAGATGGCAGCAGATTTTTATCAAAAATGCCTTGGTATATTTTTCCATTCATCCTTCTTGCAATGATATGAAGTTTGCCAGTACTGTATCCTGAAAAACAACCCCACACCACAATGTCCCTACCTCCAAACTTCACTGTTGGTATGGTGTTTTTGGGGTGATGTGCGGTGCCTCCAAACATGGTGTGTATTATGGCAACCAAAGAGTTAAATTTTAGTCTCATGTGACTAGACTATATTCTCCCAGTATTTCACAGGCTTGTCTAAATGTTGTGCAGCAAACTTTAAACGAGCGTCAATCAACATGCTTTTTCTTCAGAAATGGAGTCTTGCATGGTGAGTGTGCATACAAGCCATGGTGTTTGAGTGCTTTACTTATTATTTTCTTTTTGAATAAATTGTACATGCTAATTCCAGGTCTTTCTGAAGCTTTCCACCAGTGGTCCTTGGCTCTTGGACAACTCTTCTGATAATTCTTTGCGCTTCTTTGTCAGAAATCTTGCGAGGAGCACCTGGTCTTTGCCATCTTTTGGTGAAATTAAGTTCTTTCCACTTCTGGATAATGGGCTTAAGAGTGCTCGCTGGAACATTCAGAAGTTTAGAAATCCTTCTGTAACCAATGCCATCAGTATGTTTTGCAACAATAAGGTTGTGAAGGTCTTGAGATAGCTCTTTGCTTTTACCCATCATGAGATGTTTTTTGCGTGACACCTTGGTAATGATACACCTTTTTATAGGACATTATTTAAGACTGATCCAGCTAATCTTAATTTGCACTGACAAGGGGCAGGATTGCTTTCTTTCTTTTTTTTTAAAGATATTTTTATTGAGTTTTTATAAATCAACATACAAAAGAAAGACTTTGGTTATTCATAGTAGTGCATAAACAGGTAATACACTTGAACATTCAATAAAGAGATATCAATTTACATGCCTCTTGTGATTATTAAATGCAAGATTACGAGAGGTGACCAACATACAATTCTCCAAATTTAAAAGGCAACCAGATGCGTTAACATGGTGAAGTACATGGCATGATCAAGAATAGTACAGGCATAACCCACTTTTACGTACACAATGGGGTTTATTTACTAAAGCTGGAAAGTGCAAAATCAGGCTCACTTCTGCATGGAAACCAATGAGCTTCCAGGTTTTATTACCAAAGCTTAATTGAACAAGCTGGGGTTAGAAGCTCATTGGTTTCTATACAGAAGTGAGCCTGATTTTGCACTTTCCGGCTTTAGTAAATAAACCCCATTGTGTACTTAAAAGTGGGGTATGCCTGTATATAACAATGTACCTACCCTGGGGTAAGGCGTAGAGGGCTAGCTATTCATCTGCCATATATTTTTTTGAAAGGTTTTGGTTCACTTCCAAGTCTCAAATGTGAGTTTATATAGTGGTTCATCAATTTTAACAAGAGAATTTTAGAGGTGCCTGTGATCCATTCCAGGGCAATAAAATTGACTTCTTTTTGTAGAAATACAGGATGCGGAGAAGTCTCTTAGCATGGGACAATATTTGTAGGTCACCACAAATGCCCAGGAGGCAGTTTTTGGGATGTATAATGTTTGGGAGACCTACTGCCAATGAGATGAAGGATCCTATCTCCATCTAAAATTCCTGGACTACTGGACAGGACCAGAAACAGTGTATGAAGTCTGCCACTTGAAGGATTGCTTTCTAATTACTGATAGCTTTTAGATGGTGTCTTGACTTACCATGCCTTTTTGCACCTCCTTTTCTTCATGCGTTCAATACTTTTTTCCTGAGTCATTCCATCTTATTACACATAACTTATTTTCTGAACTTATTTGTTTTGGTTTCTTTGGATGTATGGATTGTACCGATGTGGTGAAAAATGTATGTCAATAGAAATATAGAGATATATTTACCTAGAAAATGGTGACATGATCAATAGTTATTTTACCCGATATATATATATATATATATATATATATATATATATATATATATATACCAAATCAATAAACTTTGACAGGCTGACCTGGGCACTGCTGTCTTTCAACACAGAAAGAGTTGGTCTTTGGAAGATTTTCCAGGTCAGTTGCCATAATTTCCCCATTTAACTAGCAAAAGGAACTGAGTCTGGATATCAACCTCCTTCCAATTCTTTTTACAGTAGCACTCAGACTGGGAGAGGGAGGGGCAGCAGCGGGAGTAAGTCAAGCTCTGCTGCATGCACATCTGCTGACAGGGAACATGCAGAAGGAGAAATCAAAGTGGTCAGAGTTTATATTTCATCGCAGTGTTTCTGCTCCTTCACTGTCCAATCAGAAGGCTGATTGAAGGCTGACAATGTGACACTGCTGTATTTAACAAAAGTGGTGCCACCCCTCCTGATTGTGCTGTCTGGCAGAGGTGAATAAATCACAGACACCCATAGATGTGAATGGTGAATAGACATGAATACTCGGTTATACACTGGTTCTCAAGTACACCTATATGGGCATATGCCCGTAAAAACAATAAATAGAATGTGATAAAGAATGATGTGGTCCAAGGCACAAAAAGTAATTTGCCTCCATCCCAAATTTTAGACAAAGAAAAGGGAAAGTGGTCAGCGGGACTTTAAATGAGGCCAATAACTATATAAAGTAAACATGTGGGATATAAAACACAGTGGGGGTTATTTACTAAAGGAAAATCCACTTTGCACTGAAAGTGCACTTGGAAGTAAAGTCGCTGTAGATCCGAGGGGGACATGCAAGGAAAATAAAAAACAGCATTTTAGCTTGCACATGATTGGATGATAAAATCAGCAGAGCTTCCACTCATTTCAGATCTACCCCTTAGATGTAGAGCGACTGCACTTCCAAGTGCACTTGCAGTGCAAATTGGATTTGCCTTTAGTAAATAACCCCCAGTGTTGCTTTTGTGGGTTCAAACAAGAAGGGGGAGGTTTTGAATGAGAGATATATACCAAAAAGCAGTCTTAGCAAAGAACGTTTTATTATACCGTGTGAGATCATGTATAACATGCTGAATAACACAAAAATGCATACACAGAATCGCATACAAGCAGGGTATGCTGAAAAACGCATATAAATATTGACGCCATGATACTTGGCATATTATAAAGTAAAAACAAGTCCTGCACAACATGGGTCACTGGAAAGGCTGAATGATGTTGGAAAGTCTAGACTCTAGAGTAAAACAAAATAAGAGACATAAACTCATCTGTATGGACATCATGCATCTATGTAAGGCTGATGTGTTTTGTTGGGTTATACCAACTCTTCAGGGACAAACGCAATGGTGATCTACAAAGAAACATAACCATATGGTGTAATATTGTAACTGAATAAAAGGAATAATTAATGTGTAAGGGACAGGATGGACATCTCTATAAATACTCAACGATCTCATTTCACAAAAGTTTTGTCTCACTGTCACCCACATTTGTACATTTACCCTGGTGAATCCACAGTGCTCCCTGCCTCTGTTCACATCTATGCAGTTGACGTTAGTATCCCACATGTTTTCTTTATACTGTATATTGATTGGCCTCATTTAAAGTCCCGCTGACAACTTTCCCTTTTCTTTGAATAAATAGAATGTTTTCTATTTTTTTTGCATACGCCTGTAAGCTACACTTGCTTTTACGTGAGCATCAGCGTATACCTGAGTACTGGCACGCAGGGCCATTTATATTTATGGGCAGCTGTATGGCGCATCAGGCAGGGTAATACACCGGATTGGACTCAGACGCCCCTGTGCTAGAGGTCTGCATGCAATGGAATCTCATTTTTCAATCGTTATCTAACCACTAGTGTTTAGAATGTAAAAGAACAACGATAGCCGTCTTTGACAGAATCTAGAGACACTTGTAATTAAAGCGGATCTTTGCCTCAGCGGGTCCCTTGGGCTCTTGCGATAAAGTTCAAGTATGCACAGCACAATATTTTATGGCAGAAGAGACATGCAGAGCCCTTTCTTCCATAAAACTCTAGCTATTAGCGATTTTTAAAGACGCAACTTCAGTTTCCCTTAAATAACACAATCGTTACATATTGGTTTCATTTTATGCCTCATACAAGCGCATTTTTTATGACTTAGTCAGCCATCTTGTTTGTCCGAGGCACAGTAACTATCCAGAGATCTCGTTCTTGCTTACATAGATCTGAACTGCTTTAGGAATACAGAAACTTGATGCCGTGTGAAACGTTAAGAAAATAATCACTTTTTTTTTAAGTTAGTCTAGGTTACAACTTTAAGGGTTTTTTTTTTTTCTTTCATAATCAGAAACAGAGGGTCTGCCAGTTCAGGCCTGCATGGATCATTAATTCAGAAATGTAAATATTATCAGCAAGAGGATATTGGTCATAACTCCTAAATCTGTGTTGCTTAGCAGATGTGTAAAAACTACAGTTTTGTATTGTCAGTTATTGCTAGTACTGCTGAACAGGAGAGCTGGCAAGTGGCTTAAGATACATTGTTTACCCAAATAAGGCCATCTGGATGGTAACAGTCTTTCGTTTTAAAGCATAACTAAAAGGCAAAACTTTTGTTTAGTTTTGGATAGAGTGGAGAGGGTTAGAACCACTGGCAGGTTTGTTTTGCTGCCTGTGCTCCTGTTAGAGAGATGTGCTCTGTCTCATTGTCCTGATCACCAATGTGACCCGGAATGAAAGTGAGGGTAAGACCAGAATTCTAAATTGCCACCAAAATAGATACAGAGGGGAAATCATCCCTCACATTGGAAAGTAAAATAGAGTCTCCCTAATGAGACGCAAAAAAAATAAAAATAAAACCGGCAGTGGTTTTGTCTGATTTTTAGGGCTAGTTCATACTATAGGGGTTGATTTACTAAAACCAAATAGACTGTGTACTTTGCAAAGAGCAGTTGCACTCTGCAAGTGCAATTGCTACAGAGCTTAGTAAATGAGTTAACGCTTCACTTTACAAAGAATACCCAATCAAATGCTAGGAAAATAAAAACACAGCATTTTTGCTTACACATAATTGGATGATGGAAGTTAGCGGAGCTTCTGCTCATTTACTAAGCTCTGGCGCAACTGCACTTGCAGAGTGCAACTGCATTTTAAAAAGTGCACAGTCTTTTTGCCTTTAGTAAATCAACCCCTTATGTGCAGTGACCAACATTTTACTGCACTGCCAAATGTCGGTTGACAATTGTTTTCTGTGTGTCCTATTCACACTGCAATGCATTCCAGAGCTGCGCTGAAGTGAGCTGCCATAAAAAGCAGACATGCTGCATATTTTCACAGCACACCATACAGGATCACATGGCACTGTACAGCAGTGCAGCACAGGTGTCACCTTTATGCACTTCAAATAAGAGGTTTCAGAAAAAAAAGGGAGTTTTGTGATGGATTGAATTGCGCACAACACCGCCGCCTACTGCAGTCTGAACAGACAACTCCCATAGGGTAAAGTGTTGTCTGGCAGCTGTCCTTTGAGTGTGAATTTAGCTTTAGTCTAACTATTTTTTCTGTTAAATGCTGTATCTGACATATTAGATGTAAGTGATTATACATTCACAAATATTGAATAAGTTCAATATGCATAATGGCCATTCATGTTTAGCTTGTTTTTAAAGCAGAACGTCAATAATATTTTCAACTTTCCATCTATTAAATCTTTTGCTCTTGTTGTTTAAATTTTGGGTAGTATAAAAAAATTTTTTTTTGTAAATACCTTATACAGCCAACTTCCTGTTTCTTGTCTGGTCATTAGCCTAGGCTTATGACATTATGCACAGCTCTCGTTCTCCCTCCCATGAGAGTTTGCTAGGAAGGGAGGGGGGATGAGTCATAAGAAGGCCAATGAGAGCTGCGGAGCTGGGGGTGTGCCTCTGTGTGTCTGTGTAAATCCCGGAAGTGAACAGGCAGCAGCTTCAGCTGCCCACAGTTAAAATGGTTGCAGTCAGACTTAGTGGAGGGAGATTTCTGCAGTATATTTGGCAAGTAGAAAATCACAGTATATATAAAATAATATGCAAAGGGATTGGAGGGAAGCTTCAGAATGGCAAAGATGTTTGTATTACAAATTATGTGAGCAGACTGCAGTTACTCCTTAAGTTGAACAAGACACAAAAAAATGCTCAATGGAGGAGCTGGAATTTTTTTAGGTGCCAATAACTTAGGTCACAGCATCTGATAAACATCAATCAGTTCATTCATATATTATATGATATAAAACAGGTAAAGAGAGCAATAAATATTTTAAAAAATTGGATAATTTCAGGTTTGATATCCACATTACAAATTGGTTACAATTGCTTATCATGGTGCAGCAATCCCGACATGTTTCGCCATTTAATATGCTTCTTCAGGAGTATGTGCTACCACATCTGGAAAAATAAATCAAACGCATGGATGACTATGTATACAGATGAGCTTAAATATAACAGAAGTACATACCCCACTTTTAAGTACACAATGGGGTTTATTTACTAAAGCTAAAAAGTGCAAAATCAGGCTCAATTCTACGTAGAAACCAAATGAGCTTCCAGGTTTTATTACAAAAGCTTGATTGTACGAGCTGGGATTGGAAGCTCATTGGTATCTATGCAGAAGTGAGCCTGATTTTGCACTTTTCAGCTTTAGTAAATAAAGCCCATTCCGTACTTAAAAGTGGGGTATGCCTTCACAGATTTACAGGCTAAGTTTGACTTACCAAAACAGGCGTTCTATGGGTATCTCCAAATCCGTCACTATGCCCTGACAATTGCTCCAAATCTGCAATTTTCCCCTCCAACCCCCTTTGAAAACATAATACTTGTGGCCTCGGCCCAAAAAGGCCAAAACTCATATAGATATATATATAATACTGAATGCAAGACCCTTCGAAACGATGGGCAAACATAACTACTAAGTGGGAGAAGGCCTTGGGGGAGGAGATACCCATGGAACAATGGGGGACCATATGGGCCCAGGTGGCCAAGAGCTCGCTCTGCACCCTCTATAAAGAAAATGCATACAAGATCTTGTACTTTTGGTACATGACCCCAGACGTGCTACATGCAATATTTCCAGCTAGCTCAGATCGCTGCTGGCGTTGCATGGGGGCCAAGGGTACACTTATCCACATTTACTGGGACTGTCCACTGATTGTTCCTTTCTGGAAATCAGTCCAGCACCCCGCCACCCCTAAATTTTTTCTGCTTCGCCTCTCCCCATTGAAAGTTCCGGCCCCACAGAAAAAGTTAACTAGGCACATCCTCACAGCGGCACGGTGCCTAGTGGCCCTGAGCTGGAAGTGCAACACCGCCCCTCCATCAAAGCCCTTTTTGCCAGGATTAAAGATGTAGAGCTGATGGAGAAAATGACAGCAAGAATACAAGACCGCTTAGAGGCGCATGATAAAGTCTGGGAACTTTGGCACCGCCGGGAGGAAGAACAGGACCCGAATAATGACCCAGGTTGATGGCGACCTGCCTCCCCCCCCCCCTTCTTTTCTTTTCTTTTCTTTTCTTTCTTTCTTCCCCACTAGGAGTGGCCTTCGGACTCTCGTTTATTATTTGTTATGCAAATTAATATGTTTAGCTGATAGCTACTTTGTATACAACAGTTGAGTTAGCTTGTTATAAAAGAGAGATACAGGGCTATTAGATAATCAGAGGCTACAAGCCTCAGTAACGGACTAGTCATGTCAGTTTAGAAAGTGAATTGCTCATGTTTTGAAGAATAAGTTATGCATTTTCCATGTATCTGACAAAACTTTGAATAAAATTGTTATTGATTAAAAAAAAAAAGTGGGGTATGCCTGTATCCATTAATAATAATTTTGTCAAAAAAGATGAGTTATGGCTGAAAAATCAGCACCACATCCCTATAGTAATAGAAGAACAAGACGCTATAGAAGTGGGACTTTAAAAGTGCCAACAAACCTCCTCTCAGAATGAATATTACTACACATATAAGGATAAAAAGTTTTTTAATACAAATCGAATAAAAAGGACATACTAGGGGTAATACCCCTTAAAACATGAATATACCCACATATTTTGTTCAGACCATTAATAATAATATGGAGATTTTGCAGCATCAACAAAGTTCATCTTATCAATGTACCAAACTAAGCAGAAAGGTTGATGTGAAGCATCTTACCAGTTTCAAAAAATATAGTTACACAAACACCGATCCAAAAACATTCCTCAGACAGAAGGATTGAAATCTAAATTCAGCAGAAGGAAAGGAGGGAGGAAAATGTTTTCCATCCACATGAGCCACAGGGGAGAGATTGTGATTGGCTGCAAGTTGAGCAAACAGGGCAAGCGTAAACTGAAAATACTGATTGGGATGCGGACCCTACGAGATCTCCTATGACCAATTTATCACAATCAAAGGTTTACAGTGGACAATTAGTAACAAGAAATAATAACAGAGGTATGAATAGATGTCATATCATAAGTATAACATATTAACATAAAAACAATCAGGTAGGTACATTGTTTGGTATTATGTTGATAAAATAAAGAAGTATGGGGGTTGAATACAGATATATAAGGTATTGTATAAGAAGAGGGAAGGGGGTGAGGAGTGGGAAAGGGATTGAGGAAGAAGGAGAGGAAGGGATGACCAATTTATCATGTGCAATACAATATTGTCTTAAAGTGAGGGTATAATTATATATAAACTGTTATGGTTTTCAGTAGAGTGTAGAGGGGTTGGAAACCTTCCAGGTTTTTAAATTTGTTTATTGAGTTTTGAAAAAAAAACTATTTCAAAAAGACATATTTCAGTCAGTTAGTCAGGCAGTCAGTCATTTTTTCAAGCTTTATAATTGTCAGGTGAGGGGAAACTCTTCCTATGGTGACAGTTGTCTAAAAGGGGATATACTCTCACTTTTCAGAGATTTTCTATCACTTTATGTTGCATCTCTGAGACAGAAAGTGAGAGTTTAATCTCCCAAAGAGGATACAGAGAGCAAAACGTGCACAGTAACACCAATCAAAACAGTTCTACATAGTATGCCTGTTCAGGAAGTGTCCTCTATTTTGTCTAGTAACAACACTGTCAGTAGGTCAAGAAGTACCTCCCAGCTGAGCCACAGACAACAAAAACCCTTATTCCACTCAGGCCAAATTAAAATAAAAACATTTTGCCTACAGTTATACTTAAAAATCTTTTTAAACCCATACACTTAAATCAAAAATGTTGCGATAGATCTTCCTGTAATATCAAAAATGGTAATCTTGTTTTTAGTAGGTCAAACCAACAAGCTGTATTCACTTTGGCTAGGGTGACAGCACTTGCTTAATCAACCGTTGTTACACTTTTCTGCATGCTTCTAAATTGGATTTTTTTTTCAGACGTCTGCGGTGTGGTGCTTGTTAAATCCCTGTGAACAAAAAAATGAACTGTAAAATTTTACAGCACACAAAAAAGTGCACAAGGGTACGGAATAGGACCAGCCTCTGAAGAGGAAGAGCCTACATTCCTGAACTGCCAGGGTGCAAGGTTCCTGACAGGGTCATGGCACTCTGGTTAGCCTAGGCTGAAAACAGCTGGACCTTACTCCTTACTAGCTGAAGTCAGTTCTCCAAGTACGTCATGGCTCTCATGAGCGGCTTTTCAGAAGAGGAAAAAGGCCCAAAGCCATGGATCCTCTCCCTTATCTTAAAAAAGCGGCACCCTCCATCTCTGTGACTGAATAAATAAAAAAAAAGAAGAAGATAACACATGTGTAGTGTAAGTGCTTATGATAAATACATGCAAATGAATATAAAATAAAAAAGTGCCATGTGCAATACATACCTGTGGTACTGATTGGTACCAGTTGCTCACTGTGTTCATTCAGAAAAAGAAGGGCTTGGTAAATAACATATTTATAGGCCCCTTTCCCCACTCTCCATCCTAAAGATCCCTGCAGCAGCTGGCAGGGGGAGGGGGGAAGCCAGCGGTTCGGGAAGGGAGGGGAACAAGGGGAGCACACAGGGGGGACCAGGTAGCAGAAGGAAGGAAAACCTGGACAGGAGGGGTGGTGGGGGCATCATTTACTGGAACTGATCTCTTGTATTTCCTGTGGCAGTTGAATGCCGGTGGGAGAGAGAAGAGGAGAGGCCAGTGGACAGTGGGTATACAAAATAAAACACTGTCACCATTCTACCAAAAATGTGTTTTTGGTTTTGTCTCCATTCCTATTCCCGAGATTACCCATCAGTTCTTATCCTGACAGGACGTGAGAGGAATTTTCCCCAATAAGGACACAGACAGCAACAAAAATAGGATTTTTTTAAATTCATCATACCTTTTCTTAGTGTCCAAATTTATTAAGTTCTCACCCCACATCTGTTCAGTTGTAGAAAGCAGTACAAAGACCAAAGGAAAGCATATGAAGGGAGGGAGCCATGTCCCTTAATGCATTTTCTGGCGAGTCTAAAAAATGTATCATCATCCATTGGGGTCACAATTTTATTAAGCATCCAAGAAATATCCAAAAGTAGTCCAACCCAAGGGGTAGATACACCAATAACACATAGGTGACCAAGTCCAACAGAAAAAATTAAAACCAAAACAAGGATGAAACAAGGGCATTAGGTAGTCCCTTGCAGAACTTTTCACCCGAAACTAGCTCCACAGAGGCAGATATATCAACCTTTTAAAACTAAGAGAACATGTGAACAGATGATCAGATTGCAGCTTTACAGATGTGAGGCAGAGAGGCCAGATGCCAAAAATTCCAATAAGTGCTCACTGCTCTGGGGAAGTGGGTTTTTGGGGAAAAGGAGGCACTTAATCTCGTAACACATAGACATGCACAAAAGCCTGTTGAATCCATTTACAACAGAAAAAAACTATTTTAGGACCTCCTGGAATAACAAACTGGGATACAGTCTAAATCAATCACCGAGATGTAAGCCCTAATGGCTTTAACCCTATCGAGACAATGGAAAAAATCCTCTTGGGGTGAATCGGATGATAAATCTTAGGGGAAGTAGATTTACAAGCTTTAAACATGGCAGGGATAACAGAGTCGTAATCTCTTTGTGAATTGGGCCAAATAATCAAAAGTAGAAGCATATTGTAAGGTGGGTCCTTGGGATAACAGATCTGGCTGATCTAGTAGATGCTACAGCAGGAGTAGGCAATCTCGGCACTCCAGCTGTGGTAAAACTACAAATCCCATCATGCCTCTGCCTCTAGGAGTCATGCCCGTGATTTTCAGGGTTTTGCAATGTCTCATGGGACTTGTAGTTTCACCACAGCTGGAGGGCCATGGTTGCCTACCCCTGCGCTTCAGAGTCTTGACTTACATAATGATGAGGTCAACGTACCACACTCTGAAAGACCCATCCAAAACTATGAGAATTACTCTAGTAGGTAGTAGCTTCAGCAGAGGAAGGCATATATCAAGGCATACCGATCCCATGGTGCTACCAGGGTGTCCACTGCATTTGCCATTTGGTTCCTTGTCCTGCAGACAAATCTGTCCAGCTTCTTGTTGAACTGAGATGCTAGCAGATCCACTTGCAGAAACCTCCAACACTGGCTGTTCTTTCTCTTTGATTAAGAAGTTGTCTGCTGAGAAAATCTGACCTCATCATGGATTTGTGCATCTCCAAGATCACTAGAACATGAAGCTCCACCCAGGACAGGTTGGCTTTTACTTTCTTCACCGTCACAGCACTCCTGGTCCCCTCCTTATGACGGATGTATCTACAACTGTGGCATTGTTCAATTCCAGCTGCTTCCCTATCTTTACTTAATGATTTACACCAGTCATCTAAAGTCTGGGAAATAGGAAAGGCTTCAAGAAGGATTGAAGGGCTGAACCCAAAAAGTAGATAAATCAAGAGGGTGCTTCAATATTGTAATCAGTAGGGTCCTTAAAGGATGGAGCATGTCTGATAGGAAAGATCACAACCTTGTTAGAATAAGACACTGGAGAGTCAATTTGGGGAGGTGTAGACCATTTGGTGACAAAATCATCAGCAAATGGATAGAGATTTTTTTGTCTGGTTATTCCCATATTGTGTAGCTCAGTTAACTGAATAGTGGATGAAGAGGAAACTCACTGGAGAAACAATTAGGTCTATGAAAACTAAGGCCAGATACCATAATAGATAAAGTAATGGTGGAATCCTCTAATTGTAATGTGGAATGTACAGCCTTAATGAGAAAGGAAACAGTTTGTTTTGATTAAATAAATTCTGACTGATAGTTAGCAGGCAGTGCCACCTCCTCCTCCTGGGAAGGGAGAGACTATGCATATGAAAACAAATGATCTGGAGGATCTCTAACAGACTCGGAAATATCGTTGTATCTGAATTTGTTGGGGAAATGTGTTGGATGGCATTTCAATTCCATGAGATCAAGGGCAGCAACTAGTTGCATTAACTGAGATATAAAACCTTGATTAACAGAAGAGAATTCATCCCAAAAATAGGGGAGGGCATTTCAATTCCTTCAGGTTTAAGGGGAGAAACAAGTTGCCTTAACTGAGACCTTAGTGAGATAGGAAGGATCATCTGAAGAAGGAAGGGGTCTTCAGAAATTTCCATCAGTACAGACAATTCTGACTGAGATGTGTGAGAATGACAAATGTTTGGAGGTAGAAATTTTTTAACTAACAAAAGTAAGTATGCCTTTAAGAAAAGCAGCTACAGACAGAGGCGGCTCTAGACTTTGCGAGGCCTTAGGCACAAGGCCCCACTCACGCCCATAATGGGAAAAATAATATAGGTGATAAAAATGAACTGCAAAAATGCATATATTAACAGCCTTAAATCCTATGAACTCAGTTTATATCATTTTCACGGACCAATTATTCTTTAATCAAATATCATTAAATAAATATATATATATATATATATATATATTTAAACACACACACACACTTGAGCCATGGACAGGGTGCTGACAGACAATCACACCACAAAGATGCAGGAGATGGTGTCAGACTATGCGGAAAATGATACAGGAGACGGTCAGAGACTGTGCAGACAGTGATAAAGGCAATTCTCAGACTGCGCAGACATGATGCAGGATGCTGATAGGGGAAAACAACAGAATGAGCATAATTGATAACTTATCAATGTAAGGCTTCTTCATTATCAGCAGGTTTAGGGAGAGGGTAAAGAACACTGCTGTATTATTTAACTGTAATAGAGAATGTGGTGCACCATTCTGGCTTTACTGTCTGGCAGAGGAATATGAATCACAAAAATGTGTGCACAGAATTATAAATCTTTTGGTAGATGAAAAATTTCACGTGTGTGAATAGCTGTTTGCCTGGCATTCATTTTGAAAGCAAAACTGCAGCAAGATAAATAAAAAAAAAAAAAAAAGTCCATTAAAAATAAAATAAGCCCTCCAGTTTGAACGACAGCCAGCCTTATTCAACGGCTTTCCTCAAAGCCCACACTGGAATGTACATACACTCAGGCTGTCATTCAACAAGAAAGGAGAAGCGGCACAATGATGATCCCACCCAGTGGCGGCTGATGCTCAAAATGTTTGGAAAAAACTGAAAAAAACATCAATTGCAGTGCCACTGTGCCCATCAAATGCGGCCACCGTCTGTGCCCCATCAAATGCTGCCACCGTCTGTGCCCCATCAAATGCTGCCAGGGGACAAATTACATGCAGCCGGTCTGGAGAGTTACCGACTGCTTATGGTGGTACCAGTCCCCCTGGCCAAGCACGGCCATAATATTTACAAGTGCGGCGCTACATACAGAAAGCCACCTACATGGGGCAGTATTTGTGCAGGAGGCGGCCATTGGAGCCGGGACTTGGGAGGATGGGTCAGGGGGGCTTATTTTTTTTCATGCAAGCTGCTTTTTTACCGCCCCTGCAAAGTGCCGCCCTAGGCCTTGTCGGCCAAGGCCAAGACACAGCACTGAAACAGAGGACCGCGAGACAGAGAGTGAGACCTAGGACAGACCGCGAGACAGAGAGTGAGACCTGGGACAGACCGCGAGACAGAGAGTGAGACCTGGGACAGACCGCGAGACAGAAAGTGAGACCTGGGACAGACCGCGAGACAGAGAGTGAGACCTGGGACAGACCGCGAGACAGAGAGTGAGACCTGGGACAGACCGCGAGACAGAGAGTGAGACCTGGGACAGACCGCGAGACAGAGAGTGAGACCTGGGACAGACCGCGAGACAGAGAGTGAGACCTGGGACAGACCGCGAGACAGAGAGTGAGACCTGGGACAGACCGCGAGACAGAGAGTGAGACCTGGGACAGAACGCGAGACAGAGAGTGAGACCTGGGACAGACCGCGAGACAGAGTGAGACCTAGGACAGACCAGAGACACACCAGAGACACACCGTAAAACAGAGACAGACCGTGAGACAGACTGTGACACAGACCGTGAGACACACCGTGAGACACACAGTGAGACAGAGACACACCGTGAGACACACCGTGAGACAGAGACACACTGTGAGACAGACCGTGAGACAGAGACATACCGTGAGACAGACCGTGAGACAGAGACGGAAGAGACAGACCTGAGACAGAGACAGACCTGAGACAGACCGTGAGACAGAGACAGACCGTGAGACAGAGACAGACCGTGAGACAGACCGTGAGACAGAGACAGACCGTGAGACAGACCTGAGACAGAGACAGACCTGAGACAGAGACAGACCTCAGACAGAGACAGACCTCAGACAGAGACAGACCTGAGACAGACCGTGAGACAAACCGTGAGACAGAGACAGACTGTGAGACAGACCGTGAGACAGAGACAGACCGTGAGACAGAGACAGACCGTGAGACAGAGACAGACTGTGAGACAAACCGTGAGACAGAGACAGACTGTGAGACAGACCCTGAGACAGACGTGAGACAGACCCTGAGACAGACCCTGAGACAGACCCTGAGACAGACGTGAGACAGACCCTGAGACAGATCGCGAGACAGACCCAGACCGCGAGACAGACCCAGACCGCGAGACAGACCCAGACCGCGAGACAGACCCAGACCACGAGACAGAGACAGACCGCGAGACAGAGACAGACCGCGAGACAGAGACAGACCTAGGACACACCAGAGACACACCGTGAGACAGAGACACACCGTGAGACACAGACAGAACGTGAGGCAGACCGTGAGACACAGACAGACCGTGAGGCAGACCGTGAGGCAGACCGTGAGGCAGACCTGAGACAGACTGGGTACTGGCCATGAGACCATAAAAAGACAGGGTAATGTACACTCAGCATGATGATGTACTGTACCTGCTCGTCGGTCCCCTATACTACTAAAGGCAAGGCAGCATGAGAAGCCGGTGACAGGTGATGTTGTCTTTGAGCTCCCTCATGCAGTGCAATCTGGGAGTTGTAGTCTCTGCAGAGTAAAGGCACCAGAGGGCCAAGTCTGTTGTCTGTGCTGTGAACTACAACTCCCACTATGCACTGGGGCCGACGACTGGGGAAAAGGCTAGGAGGATGGCGCCGCAGCGGTGGAGCCTGTTAATGGATGCAGTCTGACTGAGCCGAGATGATGTAATCTAACTCGTCCGCAGAGGCTCATCATCAGCTCAGACAAGCGGCATGGTGCCATCGTCTATGTGCAGCTCCTGCCCGCTCGCTCACCTCGCTACAGGCAGCCGGCTTGCTTGCGCACACTAACCGTTCCACTCCCGGGTCCCACACACTGTCAGGCAAATTAGGCAAACCCAAACTGGGGTCAGCCAGTCAGGTATTAAACAATAGCAATGAGTCTGTGACTACTGGTAACTGCAGCCAGTATGTAGGGAAAACCCAGAATGTGTCTTAATGTCAGAAAGCTGTGGCTAGCGTAGGAGGGACGTTTCTGGTGGGAGAGAAGTCAGTCAGTGCTTCTGTGAAGAGAAAAACACAGGAAGCCAGCAGCCGATGTATACACATGCATGCACACTCTGTTGCCACCAGTGATGTAAGTAACTCAGTTAAAATAAACCCTTACTTGGGCGGCGTTACCTCAATTACATCTACCGCCGGACTTTTGAAATGAACGGACTTGCCCACACACGGAGTAAAGTCCGTTCATTTTTAACGTGACTCTAGGTAGACGGGACTAGCAAAGGAAGTGAATGTCGCTGCCTCCATCGGCGAGATTGACACCTCGTGAGCCCCGTCGCCTGGTATAGATTTAAAGGGGAACCCCTATGCTGAAAAAACAGCGTGGGGTCCCCCCAAAGTCCATAGCAGACCCTTATCCGAGCACGTAGCCCAGCCGGTCAGGAAAGGGGGTGGGGATGAGCGAGCCCCCCCTCCTGAACCATACCAGGCCGCATGCCCTCAACATGGGGGGTGGGTGCTTTGGGGCCCCACCACCCCAAAGCACCTTGTCCCCATGTTAATGAGGACAAGGGCCTCTTCCCGACAACCCTGGCCATTGGTTGTCGGGGTCTGCGGGCGGGAGATTATCAGATTCCGGCCCCCTACCTTATGTGAATGAGTATGTGGTATGATGTATCCCTACCCATTCACCTGGGGAAAAAAGTGTTAATAAAAAAAACACAACACAAAGTACTTTATTAGACAGCTCTGGGAGTCTTCTTCTGACTTCAGGGGTATTCCCGCCGGGCTCCTCCATTATCTTCTGCTCTTTCACCGCTAGCTCTTTTACTAGTGGAGGAGCCCAGCTTTCTCCTTTTGTCGCTGCCGCTCTCCGGGGGTCTTCTTCTGACTTTGGGGGTCTTTTTCCGACTTCGGGGGTCTTGTCCCGCTCTTTGCTTCTTCTGCCGGGCCTCTGCTATCTACTTACAACTCTTTTACTAGCGTTGGCCCAGTCTTGTCGCTGGCGCCACCTTCTTCTTCTTCTTTTCTTCTTCTTCTTCCTTCCGATGTTGACATGATGCTCTCTCCGGCTGTAATGGCAGGGACGGGTTTGGGTCGCGCGACTTATATAGGCATAAGGGGCGGGGCCAACGGGTGATGTCACATGGTGACCCTGCCCCCCATGATGTCACAGTCCTAGCATCCCCGGGACTGTGACATCATAAGGGGCGGGTCACCACGTAACATCACCCGGTGACCCCGCCCCTTATGCCTATATAAGTCACCGCACAACGCGTCCCTGCCATTATGGCCGGAGAAAGCGTTGTGTCAACATCGGATGAAAGAAGAAGAAGAAAAGAAGAAGGTGGCGGCGACAGCGACAAGCAACAAGACTGGGCCAATGCTAGTAAAAGAGCTGTAAGAAGATAGCGGAGGCCCGGCAGAAGAAGTGCTCACTCGTCCCCACCCCCTTTCCTGACCGGCCGGGCTGCATGCTCGGATAAGGGTCTGCTGTGGACTTTGGGGGGACCCTACTGCGTAGGGGTTCCCCTTTAAATCCATACCAGGCATCGGGGGTCGCGAGGTGTCAATCTCGCTGATGGAGGCGGCTACATTCACTTCCTTTTCTAGTCCCCTCTATAGACTATATAAAAAAAAGTCAGTTACTTTTCTGAGTAACTAATTACCCTTCTAATTTAGTAACCGAGTTACTAACGCAATTGCTTTTTGGAAGAAGTAATTTGTAACTTAACTAATTACTTTTTTAAAGTGAGATGACCAACACTGGTTGCCACTATGTAATCAAGCCCCAAACACAGAAGAAGGGTAGTGGGACACTAAAAACGCTCAAGCCATTGACCTTTGTGTGTGTGTATGCGCATATGAAAGCAAGTGGTTCACAGGACGGTGGAAAGTTTAAACTGACGTGTAGGCTGAAGTTCCCAGCCACCTAAAAACAGAACACATGTCAAATAAATGAAAAGCTCCCAAATGCAGTGCAATGAGAAAGGCATGTCTATAATGCACATACTGAAGATACAATCCCCAGAAACAGCAGCCATTCTTTAACCTCCACATAGCTCCATCCTCACAGCATAGCTGTAGCCCTCCACAAAATCACAACAGTGAACTTTAAAAGTGTACCAAATCTGTGTAATCACAAATGTATGTTGCTGAAAGTAAAGTCATGTAACTATCATGTCAGGTTAAAAATGTGTTTTGGATGTGTTAAAAAAATGAATGGTGCATGCCATGGTTTTGCAGTACAAACCTTTTATGTTTTCTATGTTATCTGATACTTGTAATGTTCCCCAGTTTTGAAAATAGAGATGGTAGATACTTTAAACTGCAGTAGATGCCATATTTTTCTACCTTAAATTAAATAAAAATTTGTATGATTATTTGCAGGCAACCCTCCTTTTGTAAACCAAATTCAATGCAAATTTACCACTTGAGCTCCGTTTTTTACCCCTTCATGGCCAGGCCATTTTTTGCTATTTAGCACTGTACTACTTTGACTGGAAATTGTGCCGTCATGCAACATTGTAGCCAAACAAAATATATATAATTTTTTTCACACACACTTCTGGTGGTATCTGGGTTTTTAATTTTGCAATATAAATGAAAAAAATAACAAAAACTTTATTTTTTTTTTTTAAGTTCTGTTATAAAACATGTCCAATAATTTTTTTTTGGGCCAAAATGTATTCTGTTGCATGTCTTTGGTAAACAAAAATTCCCAATAAGTGTATATTGATTGGTTTGCTTCTACAAACTATATATATATATATATATATATATATATATATATATATATATATATGTGTGTGTGTGTGTGTGTGTATATATATATATATATATATATATATATGTGTGTATATATATATATATATATATAGTGGAATTTGTATTTATTTATTTTTTATACTACTAATGATGGTGATTAGTGGCTGTGATAGTGCAGTGAGAAATCTGACACTAACTGATGCACAGTGATCAGTGATAATACTATACTATACACTGTCACTGAACTAATGACACTGGCTGGGAAGGGGTTAACATTTAGGGTGATCAATGGGGTTAAATGCGTACCTAACAATTTTTACTGTGTGTGTTTTACTAAGCAATTTGTTGGTTTTTACTCCCGTTGCAGGGGGAAAAAAACAGCACATCACTGCTGACACGCCCTGTGTTGTTTACCTATACAGGGCTCTCTTTTGTGTTCGCTCAGCCGATCGGCAGGTTCCGGCCATAAATCATTGGCTGAGACCAGTTAATCGGCTAGTGCTGCAGCGAATGGCAGGACAGCCAGGGCAGCAGGCACACGAGCGTGTACCCTATCTGGAAGTGCTGGATCACATACATGTACGTGATCCAGCGCAGCGGGGTTACTCTGCGGCAATACATCTGCGGTAGGCAGTCAGCAAGTGGATAAGCACAAAGGTATTATATTAAAACATTCTCATGTTTTAGAAAGCTATTTTTCCTTTCATTTTAATGTTCTATAGTATATGGGCATATAGATTTTGCATTGAAAAGTGGCTAAGGAGCTCTAAAATGTTTTCATACATTGTTATGTTGGATTTATGCTGCTGCTGGCTTAGACTGCAAGCTGTACCTTTTAATTTATGAAAGTGAGAGGATGAAGGAACCTATTTATATTCTCAATACAATAAATCTTGTATTGAGAATATAAATAGCTTGCTATGCTAATCAACGGGCTTTAATACTTTGGGTCACTGGCATGGAACAAGGTCAGAAATTCTGGCTTTCCTCTTAACTTACTTTCTTCATACTTGTACTAGGTCAAGAGACACAAAACGTATTAAGACCAGAGGCACCAGGAAACTAGCTTTCTCAGGAGTTGAGCAATGAAAACATCATGACTGTTCAGTGCACAGCCATGTTACTTTGGACAGATCAGACGGCCACATCTACGGGCCAGTAAGCTGCAGTATATGAATTTGGGGGGTGTTAAGAATCAAAAGTGTGAGGAATTTTATCAATTAGTCAAATTAGTCATGCAAAATCGTTGATCTTTTTTTTGTCCTTTCACTTTGACACTTGGACAACCCCATCCAGCGATCAACATGCACTATGGAAAAAATTTTTACTAACATAATCAAGATGCTTCAAAAATAATTACAATTTGGAAGAAAAAGACATCTTTAAAAAGGGATTAGACTAAAGTATTCCTCTTATTGTTAGTTTATAAGCTAAATGTTACATGTGGTAAATATCCCCTGGATTTCCAAATGACCTTCTTTTCAAGGAATAGACAAACTTTTGGTAGTCATAATAACAAACCTTTCCAACCTCTCTTGACGGAACAATTTATGTTTTTAACCAGGCATTCTCAATATTTTTCAGTTAAATCCCAATTTCAATTCTATAAACAGTGGAAAAAGTTTACTGTATACAAAGACAATGATTATAATAAATCTAAAGGCAATCTAAAATTTAGTGTGTTATTTACTTGATTTTCCTGAATCATGTAAATTGTGGACATAAAAAGACTTGATGTGCCATCAAGCACCACACTTTATTGCAATAAAACGACAAATTAGATAAATGGACATTTATTATTTTGTCAGCTAAACCCAATGAAACACACTTCA
This sequence comes from Lithobates pipiens, assembly GCF_037356315.1. Lineage (NCBI taxonomy): Eukaryota > Metazoa > Chordata > Amphibia > Anura > Ranidae > Lithobates > Lithobates pipiens. The sequence goes on from NW_027507696.1 coordinate 21,944,368, forward strand.
TTTTGCAGGCTATACAGGGCATGTTTATGACATTATGCTACTTTTTTTCTGCCAGTCTAGTATTATTAATATTACTAATTAGGTCACTATTTAAAATGACATTTCAACATAAAATACAAAAGCAGAATTTTCTGAAAAAACCCTAATGCCCCGTACAGACGATTGGAAATTCCGCCAGCAAAAGTCCGATGTGAGGTTTTGGTCGGAAATTGCGACCATGTGTTGCGATCGTGACTTTTGCTGGTGGAATTCCCACCAGCAAAAGACTGAGAGCAAGTTCTCTATTTTTTCCAAGGGAAAAAATTTCCGATCGTCTGTACCAATTCCAACGTGTAAAATTCCTACGCATGCTCGGAAACAATTCGACGCATGCTTGGAAGCATTCAACTTCATTACTCGGCTCATCGTAGTGTTGTACGTCACCGTGTTCTTAACGGTCAAAAGTTCCGAGAACTTTTGTGTGACGGTGTGTATGCAAGACAGCTTGAGCGGAATTCCATCGGAAAAACCATCCAAGTTTTTGTGACGAAAACTCAGATCGTGTGTACGCAGCATTACAATAAATGAACAAAGAATATATATAAGAATATATGCAAATATATAACAATAAAGCCTTTGTAGATTGTAAACACTAACAAGCAGGGCCCTCTGATTCCTCTTGTATTGAACTATATTGTAGCTGTAATGTCTGCCTTCATTTTCTAAAGAGCTGCACAAACTCTTGGCGCTATGTAAATCCTGTATAATAATAATTGTAATAATCATAATAATAATAAAACCCGTCCACCCCAATGGAAATTATGTTCTCACAGTTTTGTACTGTAGATCACCATTTATTTATCCATATTGAGTTGTAAGCACAGTTCAAGTGTGATGCATTTCATGAAACAAGGTTTGCTTCCTCAGGAATTGTAACCCAATTGCATTAAGCATCCTTAATTATTTAATATCAAATAGAATCGCTCACATTCTCCTCTCTCTCTCCCTCCTATGTTGTCACTGTTCCTCATGTACACTGGTGCACATATATACAGTACATAAAGTAGGTAAGAAGGAAAAAAGACTCCTGACTTGGCAGGTGAGTCTAGGTAAAATGGTCAGGGTTGGAAAAAAGAAGCATCTTTGTGATAAAAAATATTAACTACCATTAAATGAATCAAATAAATCGATTCAATATCAGCATCCCATAAATATTTTTTCTATGTAGAGTTCTATACACTTAACTTTCAGTAACTGTATGTGTTTGAAAATGTGCCAAATATTAAATCGGGAGAGAGAGAGAGTTAGGGCCAGGACACCCTAAGGTAGTTGCAAGATTAATTGTCAGACTCTGAAACTTCAATAGGAGGACAGCCATGCAGGGGAAGGCATCCAGCAAGTCTCCTATGGCAACAGTCTTTAACAGTTTCAAACACAAAGCTTAACAGTTCCTTCACTTTCATTACAATCACTCCTTGTATTTCTACAGCACACTTAGCTCCCGGTCTCTGGCTAGACCCACTGATTCACTGCCACTGAATCCCTTGACCTCCTCCAATTTTCACAGTGTGGTATCTTACTCAAGCGTCAACCCCGCTTCTCGGCTGGGTCCCTAGCTTGGCACTCTCAAGATCTCAAGCTTCACCTCTGCTGACCTGCTCAGTTCCTGGCTTGATACAAAAGGTTGCTCTGCAAGTGTCATCTCCACTCGCTGGGTCCCTGGCTTGATACCCACTGAAGTTTCCGAATTCTTTATGGTACCGGGTTGGTGAGAATGCTGCTCCAGTACTTGCTTCAGTTACTCACTGTGGTCCCTGGTAATTAGGCGGATATTCCTTTACTGGCGACATCTTCCCCTCTACCCCCGACCACGACAGGTTCTCCGGGCGGCAGAACTTTCACTTTTGGTTGGACTGCAAGCTGCAGTCCCAACCCTGCGCTGCTCTCTTGCTTCTGGATAGGCCCTCAGACAGCCTAGCAGCCAGATGTACCCGAGATAGGCCCCATCTCTGGTCTAGCAGCCCGGGCAATACGACACACCTCCACCCAGACAGCCGTCTATGTGGCACAAAACATAGATCACCTGACTCCACCCAAATATAAAGGCTCTCTCAGCAGGCCAAGGGATCCAAGAAAACCCCTGACCATTTGCTGAGACACCCTATATACCCACAAACTGACCTTGCATTGCCCTTCTTGTATCTAGTACCACCCAGTGGTAGAAGAGAAAAGTGCAACAAGGACAAGCTTAGGGAGAAATCAATAGATGTCTACCAATCAACCAGGATAACTACTCCTGGCAAGTAAATTTGTGAGGCGCAACCCTACCTAAACTGCGGGGTTCTACAAGAATAATAAAAAAAATGTGCATATTAAAGTTATGCTTCCCCAAGATCCATTTTTGGATAGTTATGAAGTTGATAACCAAATGCAAAAGCCATTAGGTTGAACGTTGTTCATCACTGTAAGCATTTATTACCTTGTAACAAAGTTTTTGTTTTAAGTAGTAATAAAATGGTTACATTATCCTGTTTGAAATCATTTTTGTATGATGTAAAATTGCATCACTTTAATACAAAAAAATAACAAAATCACAATTAAGACTTGATAAAACGTAGTTGAAATTATTCCTGGAGGTGTGCCGCCCTTCTATTCTTTGCTAGAAGCTAGTGAGTGACTAAACACACTTTAAAGATTGCTTACACCCAGTGAAAGTGATAATATGACAGGTTGTTGAATGCAGCTTTTTTTAGTCTGTGAAAATAAGTATAGTGTGATTCTTTGTACCTGCTGAGCTAGCTTTGTGGTCACATTCATCATTATAGACAAGGAATTATCAGACTATATCCAGATGTTCACAGCTGCGTGGCACTAGATGCTGGGATACACATTTTTATGTTAACAGTATGTCCTATGTACTAATCAGTCATCCAGAAAGGCATGTTACAAAATCAGCTGAAACAATGTTAGATGCTCAGGGAAATATTTTTTGGATACCTCCTGTGTAATCACTAGTCTTACAAATCAGTCCTACATTCTTCACTTGTTCATATTATTTTTATGTTATAGTAAAGTAAAGAAAGCAACCTTGGCTGGGATCATGCAAGAATCTGAATATTCAGCCTTCAGTTATTATGCAGTAAATGCGCAGGCATATTTATGAAATATTTCCTCTTTTATTTAGCTTTACATACTCTGATTGAAACTTTAGTGAGTATCTGGGGTCAGAGATCATATGAAGCATGGTTGTTGCTGTCCTAGTCAATTGATGGGGTTCTTACACTGGGCCTAAAACATTTGACTAATCCAAATCAATAAAAGCAGGGATACATCATTATGATATACTTGCATTTGCGGCTCGGATGTACGCACATAGAATAAATCCTTGGAAATAGCTTATGTGACACTTATGCTTAATTTATATAGTCAATTTCTAGTTTATCGTGTGTATTTATATGTTTGGAGAAGCTGCCCTGTTCAAGCTACAAGTTGATCAAGTTGTAGTTACACGCGGTAGTACTGGTGCTTGGTGATTGACCCAGTACTTTCACATGTAGTGAGTCCCTACCCTGAAGTACCTGGTCCTTTCTTGACTCTTGCCATCTGCATGGAGCAGCAGGGGAGTGAAGGAAAGGTAAGTATGTGGTGCATAAGGAGGGAATTTTACCACAAACATGTTGTTTGGCTAATTAGATTTAATGTTTTGCCCCACACCAATGATGATTATAGATAAACTGCAACCAAAATTGTCCATTTATGGGTATGGTTAGAGAAGCCCTTATTTAACTACTAGCCTTAAGGCTACATTATGTTTTTTTTTTTTCATTCACAGCATTAGCTTTATAATATAAAAAACAATGTTTCTATTATTTTCAATTATTTCAATTTATTTCTTTAAACAGGTTTTGAAGAAGGAGCCTTGTGCACATGCTCCGAAACGTGTCACTGCCCCTATTCTGACGTCAATTCGGATGCATGCATTACACCGTGGTTCCGGAAGAGTGGCAGCCATCCTGACTAGGTGATTTTACCCTCCCTCACAGCTGCTAGTCGGCACAGGGAGATAGGGATACATTGACAAGAGCCCTGCCATTAATGTCTTGATATGATAAGCCCATTATACATCCACTTCTTGAAAGATTTTTAACCTGTGCTTTTGATTAAACTGCCTTCCTTGTTCTTTTCTTTTCCTGATAGAGCTGCTTCTACTCTTCTGAAGTGCTGCCGTAGTGTTGTCTCCAGCTTTGTAACTCATTTTATATCCATACTGGACTGGTCCATCTGGCAGAAGCACCCTATTCCCTTTCCCCTATTGAACAGAAACAGCTACCAAAATATGCTGCCTATAAGCATTATCAGATATATATGTTAGTTTACATTACATAACTATTCAAAATCTCATTGATGTATGCCACCACATTATTTAATACAGCTTTGCACTTTTTGGGGTCAGTCCCCCAAAAGGTGAATTCGGAATCACAACTGGTAGACTGAGCCAGTCATTGAATGCTCCAGCAGTAAAATCTTACCACCATAATTCTCATTTCTGCTCTCTCATCTAGGAATCTTACTCTTCTTGCTACAACAGGAGCATCCTTCTTATGCCCACATTTCTTTTTTTTCCAAATAATGTTTTATTTCAAAAGGAATAAGACAGCAAAACATAGGTACATATATGGTAAGCATGTTGTACACATACATATGCAGGAGTACATTTCCGAACATGTCCAGACAGACACTAGAGTTGTGCCAAACTCCCTGCAGAGTTTGGCATCACATATTTCAACAGTAATACCCCTGCCTTGGGTTTGCGTGTGTAGTGTATAGTACCTTGAGTCCAAAGTCTTGCTTAACTGTATACAGTTGTCCAAATAAACAGAGATATGAAAGGAAGGAAGAAGAGAACGGGGGGGAGGGGGGGGTAAGGCAGCTCATGGTAGAGAATATAGAAGAATAGGTAAAAAAGTACTAAGATACCTCCGTTTTTCAACCGCCGGGTCATAACGGGTCCTCCCGGGAATGCCACGGCTCCCAGATACCATTGTGGTCGTCCAGTTTGTCCCGCAACCTGGCCGTCTTCTTCTCCATTAGTTCCACAACTTTGACTCTAGCATAAAGGGCCTCTTGAGTTGGGGGCACAGGGTTCTTCCAGTGAAGGGCTATTAAGCACCTTGCCGCCGTAAGAACATGCCTAAGTAGTTTTTTGTATGGTTTAGCTATTTTCGGTTGGGAAAGACCCAACAGGAAGAGTTTCGGATTTAAGGGTATGGGTGTTTCGAGAGGCGGGCCAGTAATTGCTGTGTGGAAGTCCAGAACGGGACTATTAAGGGGCATGTCCAGTAAATGTGGAAAAGTGCCCCTGGTTTGTTGGCATCGCCAGCAGCGATCCGAGGTGAAGGGGTATATTCTATGAAGTGTGTCTGGGGTCAGGTACCAGTGAAAGAGAATCTTGGGCCGCGTACACACGCGCGGACTGCTGGCCCAACTTTGTCCGTCCAACAGTTTGAGCGAACAGTCCGCTCAAACTTAGCATGGACGGACATGGCCACACACGACGAACGAACAGTTTGCTGAAACCGTGCGCGATGACGTGAACGGCACGTACGACGGGACGCAAAATACGACGTCCTATACACTGCATTATAACTTTCGGCTTGAAAATCCTTTCTGAGCATGCGCGGAACTTAGTTTGACGAACAAGCCTACACACGGGCGGACTGTTTGTTGAAACAAGGTTTCAGCGGACAGTTTTTCGGAATTTCCGTAAAACCTTGTCCGTCCAACTGTCCGCTGAAACTGTCCGCTGAAAGCCCACACACGAGCGGACTGTCCGCCCAAACACTGTTCAGCGGACAAGGTTGGGCCAACAGTCCGCGCGTGTGTACGCGGCCTTATAGGCATTTTCCTTGTACAAAGTACACAGGGAGCTCTTGGTAGCCTGATGCCAGATTGCACCCCAGGCCTCCTCAGGGAGTTCTTCTCCTAATTCCTTTTCCCACTGAAGCATATATGCATGCTTGCCCTGGTTTTGTATGGAGTGTTTGTTTAACATTCGGTATATGTCAGATATCAGCCCTTTACGTGATCTGCCCTCAAGTATAATTCATTCGAATGGGGAGGGTGCAGAGAACTGCAGGCATGGGGTTATGGTCTGGGCATAGTGTCATATCTGTAAGTAGCTGTAGAATATCTGTCTAGGGAGGTCATGTTTGGATTGTAGCTCGGAAAACGGGAGCAGTTTGCGGGACCTGGGGTCCACCAAATGTCCGAAGTGAAAAAGGTTTTGTGAAGCCCAGGGCCATGACATCTGATGAGTGAGACTATCTGGCACTTCGGGATTGTATAGGAAGGAAGGCATCAGTGAGCATTCAGATTTAAGCTCGTATCCACGGGATAACTTCTTCCACAGCCGATGGAGCTGAAATATGGGTCCCAGAAAACAGCCAGGTTCCACCTTAACATCTGCGTTCCATAGGAAGCTATTCGGGTGCATGGGTGCTAACCAGATTTTCTGTATCTCCGTCCATCTATTGTACGACTTTTGGGGGAACCAGGAGATTATTGCTCGTAGTTGGTCTGCCTGATAATATCTAACCAAGTTAGGGAATGCCAGGCCTCCGTCGGTGCGAGCCGCCATCATGACCAAACGTGGGACCCTATGTCATTTGTAATTCCACACATAGTGCAGGAGGTCAGCCGGTAGTTTGCGTAGGTCTCTGTAGGGGACGGGCATTGGGAGGGTCTGGGAAAAGTGTAGGAGTTTAGGGAGTAGGACCATTTTGATGGATGCGATTCGCCCTAATAGAGATATTTGGTGGGCCTTCCATTTTTTAATCAACTTTATAATTTACCAAAACAGGGGAGGATAATTAGCCTGGTATAAGGACTCAAAGGACGGGGTAAGATTAACCCCCAAGTATTTCAAGGAGCTCCGCTCCCAGTTGTAGGGAAACTCTGATTGTAGACGGAGAAGTTCTCTCTCTGGGACGTTAAGCGGGAGGGCCATGGACTTTGCAGCGTTTGTTTTATAGCCCGATAGCTCGCCATATTTCTCGAGTTCAGCATGTAGATTGGGTAATGAGATTCTGGGTTGGGTAAGGGTAAGGATGATGTCATCTGCGAACAGAGATATCTTAAATTCTTTACCTCTTACAGGTATACCTCGAATATCTGGGTTGCGTCGAATGGTCGCCGCCAAGGGCTCCACGCACAGAGCAAATAGCAAAGGGGAGAGTGGGCATCCCTGGCTGGTACCATTGGCCACTGGGAAGGTAGGTGAGGTGGCAAATGGGGTTTTTACCTGTGATGTAGGGTTGGTATAGAGGTGTCGCACCGCTTGCAAGAAAGGTTCCCTAAAGCCCATGTGGCTTAAAGTGGCCAACCAAGGTGGTCAAATGCCTTTTCTGCATCCAAACTCAGGGCCAGGGCTTCCATGCTGTCTCAATTGGCCACATCGATTAGGTTTATAACTTTGCGCGTGCTGTCCCCTGCTTGGCGAAGGGGGGCGAAGCCCACCTGGTCCTTATGAATCAAGGAGGGGAGTATCTCGTTCAGGTGTGTCGAGAGGAGTTTTAAAAAAAAAAAAAATTTAGGTCGGTGTTTAACCAGTTGCCGACCGCCGCACGCCGATGTACGTCGGCAGAATGGCACGGGCAGGCATAAGGACTTACATGTACGTCCCTTGCCTCCCGCGGGTCGGGGGCCCGATCGGGCCCCCGCCCGGTGCCTGCGGCGGTCGGTTTTCGTCCGGGAGCGATCCGGGACGAGGGGGCGGCCATTCATTCATGGCCACCCCCTCGCGATCGCTCCCGACGAATAGAAATCCCCCGTGACATCACTTCCTCTCCTGTAATGTAAACACAGGAGAGGAAGTGATGTATTCTCTCCTCCGTGTCGGTATTTTTCGTTCCGACACGGAGGAGAGCGGATCGGTGAGTTGCACCAACACTCTACACACACAGTAGAACATGCCAGGCACACTCACACCCCCCCTTTACCCCCTGATCATCCCCCCAATTACCCCTGCCCCCCAGTCACAGTGACACCAATGTCATTTTTTTTTTTTTGCATTGGTGTCATTTGTGACTGTAATAACTGTTAGGGCAGTTAGGGTTAGCCCCCTTTAGTTCTAATGTACCCCCCTAACCCCCCCAATAAAGGTTTAACCCCATGATCACCCCCCGTCGCCAGTGTCACTAAGGCTGGGTTCACATTGCAGCGGTTTATGAGAACGAATGTGATTCGCACCGCACTGCAGTGCAAATCACATCCGATCTCTGTGCGATTCGAGTTCAGCCATTCGCCGCACCCGCCGCACCCGCCGCACCCGCCGCAAATTCGCACGGGACCCTTTTTTTGGCCCGCAGCAGAATCGGATCGCATGGGTGTTCACACCATGCGATCCGAGTTTGCAGATCGCACTGCGATATGCGAACTGATCTGGGGGTGTCAGTAACATTTCACTGACACTCCCAGCAGTTCGCATAGGGCAGTGTGAACTGCCGCCGGGAGGCATGCGATGCGGGAACCCGCCGCGGATTCGCGGCGTTTCCGCATCGCTCCAGTGTGAACCCAGCCTAATAAGCGATCATTTTTCTGATCGCCGTATTAGTGTCACAGGTGACGCTAGTTAGGCAGGTAGGTATTTAGGTTCGCCGCAGCTTTTTATAGCGCCAGGGACCCCCATATACTACCGCATAAAGCCCCCTGATTGCCCCCTAGTTAACCCTTTCACCAGTGATCACCATATAACTGTTACAGGTGACGCTGGTTGGTTAGTTATTTTTTTTATAGTTTCAGGGCACCCGCCATTTATTACCTAATAAAGGTTTAACCCCCTGATCACCCGGCGGGTGTCATTTGTGACTAATAACTGTTAGGGCAGTTAGGGTTAGCCCCCTTTAGTTCTAAGGTACCCCCCTAACCCCCCCAATAAAGGTTTAACCCCGTGATCACCCCCCGTCGCCAGTGTCACTAAGGCTGGGTTCACATTGCAGCGGTTTATGAGAACGGATGTGATTCGCACCGCACTGCAGTGCAAATCACATCCGATCTCTGTGCGATTTGAGTTCAGCTATACAGATAGTATGGCTGAATTCGTGTCGCACCCGCCGCACCCGCCGCAAACTCGCACGGGACCCTTTTTTTGGTCCGCAGCAGAATCGGATCGCATGGGTGTTCGCACCATGCGATCCAAGTTTGCAGATCGCACTGCGATATGCGAACTGATCTGGGGGTGTCATTAATATTTCACTGACACTCCCAGCAGTTCGCATAGGGCAGTGTGAACTGCCGCCGGGAGGCATGCGATGCGGGAACCCGCCGCGCATTCGTGGCGTTCCCACATCGCTCCAGTGTGAACCCAGCCTAATAAGCGATCGTTTTTCTGATCGCTGTATTAGTGTCACAGGTGACGCTAGTTAGGCAGGTAGGTATTTAGGTTCGCCGCAGCTTTTTATAGCGCCAGGGACCCCCATATACTACCGCATAAAGCCCCCTGATTGCCCCCTAGTTAACCCTTTCACCAGTGATCACCATATAACTGTTACAGGTGACGCTGGTTGGTTAGTTATTTTTTTATAGTTTCAGGGCACCCGCCATTTATTACCTAGTCTCACTAGTGTACCCCTAAATTTAGGGGTGTCTACTTTCCAAAATGGGGTCATTTGGGGGGGTTTGTGCCATCTTGGCATTTTATGGCCTTCAAAACTGTAACGCCCTTAGAAAGCCTGAAGGCGGTGCTTGGTTTTCGGGGCCCCATACGCGGCTAGGCTCCCAAAAAGTCCCACATATGTGGTATCCCCGTACTCAGGAGAAGCAGCAGAATTTATTTTGGGGTGTCATTTCACATATGCCCATGGCATGCGTGAGCAATATATCATTTAGTGACAACTTTGTGGAAAAAAAAAAAAAAAGTTTGTAATTTTCCCGCAACTTGTGGCAAAATATAAAATATTCCATGGACTCAACATGCCTCTCAGCAAATAGCTTGGGGTGTCTACTTTCTAAAATGGGGTCATTTGTGGGGGTTTTGTGCCATCTTGGCATTTTATGGCCTTCAAAACTGTAATAGGTAGTGAGAAGTGAACTCAAAAATTTACGCCCTTAGAAAGCCTGAAGGCGGTGCTTGGTTTTCGGGGCCCCGTACGTGGCTAGGCTCCCAAAAAGTCCCACATATGTGGTATCCCCGTACTCAGGAGAAGCAGCAGAATTTATTTTGGGGTGTCATTTCACATATGCCCATGGCATGCATGAGCAATATATCATTTAGTGACAACTTTGTGAAAAAAAAAAATAAATTTTTTTTTTTGTCATTATTCAATCGCTTGAGGCAAAAAAATAAAATATTCAATGGGCTCAACATGCCTCTTATCAATTTCCTTAGGGGGTTTACTTTCCAAAATGGGGTCATTTGGGGGGGTTTTGTACTGCCCTGCCATTTTAGCACCTCAAGAAATGAGATAGGCAGTCGTAAACTAAAAGCTGCGTAAATTCCAGAAAACGTACCTTAGTTTGTAGATGTGACAACTTTTGCGCAAACCAATAAATATACAATTATTGACTTTTTTTTTACCAAAGACATGTGGCTGAATACATTTTGGCCTAAATGTATGACTAAAATTGAGTTTATTGGATTTTTCTAATAACAAAAAGTAGAAAATATCATTTTTTTTCAAAATTTGCGGTCTTTTTACGTTTATATCGCAAAAAATAAAAATCGCAGAGGCAATCAAATACCATCAAAAGAAAGCTCTATTTGTGGGAAGAAAAGGACGCAAATTTTGTTTGGGTACAACATTGCATGACCGCGCAATTACCAGTTAAAGCAGCGCAGTGCCAAAGTGTAAAAAGACCTCTGGTCATTTACCAGCAAAATGGTCCGGTCTGAAAGTGGTTAATAAGGCTATGGGCCTATAGCTGGTGCAGGGATTAAGGTGAGATAGAAGTGTTGCATGTCGGTCGGGATGGGAGTCTGCTGGAGGAAGGCATTATAGAGTTTGGTCTTATGTGGTAGCAGCAGAGGGAGAAAGGTTTTGTAATATTCGTAAGGAAGTTCATCCAGTCCGGGGGATTTGTGGGCAGGCAGGGCCTGTATAACCATTCTGAGTTTGTCGTCAGTGATGGGGGCATTTAACGTAAGTAAGTCTGAGGCTGACAGTTGGGGAATTCCAGCCTGCTCTAAGTATTGTGTCATTCTGTTCCTTAAGTCCGGCGAGGGGGGGGTTGTGCGGGATCTCGGGTTTATTGTATAGGTCAGTGTAAAAATCTGCTAATGCGTTCACTATGTCCTGAGGGTGGGATAAAAGGTCCCCTGATCTGTTCTTGACCTGATGTGGAGTGGCGGTGAGTGTGCGATCTGCCAGTTTCCTGGCCAGTAGGGCATGTGCCTTGTTTCCCTTGTCATAGTAAAGCTGCTTGAGTCTAATCAGAGCTTTTTCTACGTGACCTATCGCAAGTTCCCTGAGTGTGGACCGTAGGAGGGTGATTCGTTTAAAGAGCGCTTGGGATGGGGAAGTTTGCAGTTGAGCCTCCAGAGTCTTAAGTCGCGTTTCGGCCTGTAATTTGGCGGCTTTGGCATCTTTTTTAAGAGCCGAGGAAAGGGCAAGACAGCGACCCCTGAGAACTGAGGGTGGTAAGGGATACGTCTGGTGTCTCGTTTTCGGTAAAGTAATATTTTAGCGTGGATTCTAGTTCAGTTCGGGAGGGGAGGTGCTGTAGAAGGAAGTCGTTCATCCTCCAGTTGTATGGTCTGCTCAAGGGAGCTTCAAGGTTTAAGGTTACCGTAATGGGGGCATGAGTGAGTGATGCGGAGTGTGTTGTTATTAACAAATAGATAGTCTATACGCGAGTGAGTGTGATGAGGGGCCGAGTAGAAGGTGTGCCCACATTTCTTATCGCATTCTCTCATCATAAAGTAAATTAACAATCCAGCAGGAAGAGTGACTCACCATGGCAGCTGTACACATTTGGATCCTGAGATCTCACCTCTGTAGTCCCTAAGAGATATATGAAACTGAAAGGCTTCATGTACACGGGACGTTGTTTAACCTCTCCCAAATATTTAACTTGACAGCTAGTAACTGACGTCTAAAAACGTCAGTTTAGCCGCATTTGCGCTAAAAGCGTTTTTTTGTTGAAACGTCTGTAAACAAAATGCCGCTAAACGCGAGTTACCGCGTTTAGCAGCATTTACAGGCTGTTACAGGCATTTGGCATTTCAAATGCCTCTGAACATCCATCCTGAACACATTTTTAGTGTTCCAAAAAATGATTCTAAACTCAACTGCCTCGAAATGACTATAAAGGACCCTGTGTACGTGTACTGATAAGATAACATAGAGGAGAGTTCAGGGGCAGCTGAAAAAAATGCCCAACTGCTCCTAAACGTCCATTTACCAGCAGCAGTGTACATGAGGCCTTAGGGGATTTAACTCTGCCGCATGAAGCGAAAATTGAAATCTTAGTATAAAGCATGCTGACCGTTAAAAATAACTTGTTTCCTGCAGAGATTTCTGAATCCCCAGCACACTATCTTCTCATTGATCTATACTATTCTTCATTTACAAACTGAAGAAAGCTTTCTTAGAAAGGCAGAGTTATGAATGCTAGTGAATCAGTTGCTAAAACGACACAAGGGAGTAAAAGTCCCCATCTCTCCTTGGAGACTGCTGTTTGCTAAGTAGGACTTGTCAGATCTGGTCCAAATTAAGGAATCATTTAGCTGCAGGCATCTACAGCAAAAATTGATTGGCCTCCTCCGATTACTGCCTCACCAGAAAATATTACCTGCTAAGAAGGACCAACACTGACTGGGAATTATCTGCACTGGCTCAGAACCAGCTCTTTAATGAATTCCTGCTGTACCAGTAGAGGACTGGAAGAAGTGTTTGCCAGAATGTAGCTCTGTCCTGAAATATATCACTCATCTTGGAACACTGCTCATTGTCTGTCAGATGTTACACACACTGATTATGTCATTCATAGAAACGCAGGACTAATACCTACATGTGTCATATAACGTCACATTTAATAGGTCAAATATTATGCTTATATTGTTTCATATTCCCTTAGTGTCCCTTAGATAGACACATACCATTTTTTATTGTTTGGGAAGAAATAACTGCATTTCAGTGCAGTCCTACTAGAATATAACAGAAGTTCACTCATGACAGGCTGATAATATAAGAACTCAACAACATCTAGTATACTGACTCATGAGTTCTTACTTGCCCTTAGGCTACTCTCCCATGCTTTCTTAATCAGATCTGTTGGATGGTTTAGAACCTAGTCACTCAAACTGTGGCCTGGGACATCAAGCAGGATCTCTGTAAAAGAAGCTCAGTATGTATTGGAAAATAAGGCTACTATATGCCCATAATTCTGAGCAAAATATCACTGCAAAATAGGCATTGGCATGTAGCCAAACATATTAGCGTGCACACAAAACTGTATGGGAACTGGCACTAAATTTAAGCTAGACTACAACATGCACACACTCAGCTTGCTTCTGACCTGCCTTTGAATTTCTACTTGCCTGCCTGCTGTGACCGCAGCTTTTATTCTGACTCTGCTCCTGTCTTGTGCTCCTGTACTTCACTGCCCAACTGTGTACTGATCCCAGCTTGTATCTTGACTCTTCCTCTGCCTGATGTTCCTGTACCTGGCTGCCTGGCTGTTGATGACCTTTTGGCTTGCGTCCTGGCTGCGGTCCTGTTTGTCGATCAATTGTCACCATGTTCCAGTTCCTGGTTCCTGCTTGGTGATCATTTGATTCCTGCATACACCAGCTGGCGCTGCCTTTTTCACCGACCCCTGTGCCACTCTGTGTCTTCACATCTCCTGTCACCACTATCGGGGGTGTTGGACAAGAGGTGCAAGAGAAGCCCCCTCTCCAGCTTGATCTCCAGCAGGTATGTGACAATCCTAAAATAATTGTTGAGGTCCTCAGGTTCTTATTTATTCCATAAACAACTATTAAAATGTACATATTTTGGGTTCAAAACAACAGCACATCCATTGGTATATATAGAGCAAATATAACATCTTAGGCCGCGTACACACGGGCGGACTGTTCGTCCAACTTTGTCCGCTGAACAGTGTTTGGGCGGACAGTCCGCTCGTGTGTGGGCTTTCAGCGGACAGTTTCAGCGGACAGTTGGACGGACAAGGTTTTTCGGAAATTCCGTAAAACTGTCCGCTGAAACCTTGTTTCAGCGAACAGTCCGCTCGTGTGTAGGCTTGTTCGTCAAACAAAGTTGCGCGCATGCTCAGAAAGGATTTTCACGCCGAAAGCTATAATGCAGTGTATAGGACGTCGTGTTTTTCGTCCCGTCGTACGTGCCGTTCACGTCATCGCGCACGGTTTCAGCAAACTGTTCGTCCGTCGTGTGTGGCCATGTCCGTCCATGCTAAGTTTGAGCGGACTGTTTGCCGAAACTGTTGGACGGACAAAGTTGGGCGAACAGTCCGCGCGTGTGTACGCGGCCTTACTTTTGACTTTTCTTAAAGGATAGGTTTACCTTTGGGAACATGTAACATGCTCCCAATGCTGCAGCTGCTGCCTGACCCCTCCTCCCTCCCTGTGACAACACTACAGGGAGAAGATCCCTGTACTAGCTGTCACTTTTTGAAATTAGTGCACCTGTGCGGGGCTCCACCCACGCAACCGCGTCATTCATTTACACAGCTCTGTACAAGCCCCGATATTTCTACTGGCTGTCGGCTTGTGGTTCTCAATGAGCTACCACAGTGTTGTGGAGCGCCATGCTAGTTAATTGATTCTTTCTGTAATGGCGTGTACAAACGATCGGAATTTCCGACAACAAATGTTCGATGTGAGCTTGTTGTCAGAAATTTTGACCGTGTGTATGCTCCATCAGACATTTGCTGTCGGAATTTCCAACAACAACTGTTTGAGAGCTGGTTCTCAAATTTTCCTACAAGAAGATGGAAATTCCGAGCGTGTGTACACAATTCCATTGCTCAATGGTCCGCGCTTGCTCAGAATCAAGTAGAAGAGCCGCACTGGCTATAGAACTTCATTTTTTTGGGCTCGTTGTTCTTGTTGTACGTCACCGTGTTCTTGACATTCGGAATTTACTACAACATTTGTGTAACCGTGTATATGCAAGACAAGTTTGAGCCAACATCTGTCAGAAAAAAATCCACGGTTTTGTTGTCAGAATGTCCGATCGTCTGTACGCGGCATTAGTGTATCTGCTTCCCCGAATGGTATGTAGGGGCATACAGATACACTGACAGATCTGCAGAAGACCTGCATGGAAATGCTTTACAGGCTCCAAAAAAAGAAAAAAATAATAAATGCACATTTGTTTACCTGCAAAAAATGTACATTTATTTATTTATTTATTTTGAGAAAAGTGAACTTATCCTATAACTTGTGGTTTGAGAATTGTTTTCACATGCCATGAGTAAACACTGCTTTAATCTATCTGCAAGCTGAACTGACACACATCTACAGACCAGAACTGATAACAAGGAAGGCATTCTGGTTTTTACAATTGGCTAGCTGGGATCACGTGGAAAAGGGGAATGGGTAGGGAATAACAAAATGTATTCAGGGGCTGCCTTCTTCTAAGAGTTGGCAATTTGTCCCTTTAAATTAAATTTGCAACTTATGGCTCTAAAGACAATTAATCAAATAGATATGTGGAACAGATGCATTCCATGATGGCTTAAAGAGGAAGTAAACCCTGATGAGTTTACTTCCTCTTTGATTCCCTGCAAAGGTAAAGCATAATGGACTACTATGCATCACATAGTAGCCCATTATGTGTCACTTACCTGACACAGGAGCCAGCGATGTCATCGCTGTCCCCTGTAGTCCGGCGCATCCATCTTCTCGGTGGGTCTCGCTGCTCCGCCGCTGTCATTTGACAAAGCCGCGATGACGTCACTCCCGCACATGTGCACGGGAGCCGGCACTCGCGACATATCGCCGTTGACAGCGGCGCGCTCAGTGCGCCTGCGCGCCACTGTCTACGGCACATGCGCTGTAGACAGTGGTGCCTGTGTTTTGGCAACCTACACGGTTTAGGAGATGTTTCTTGGACCTACAGGTAAGCCTTAATCTAGGCTTACCTGTAGGTCAAAGTGGTTTGTAAGGGTTTACAACCACTTTAATGCTGGTCTGCAAACAGGTAATATGGACACTTCAGATACAGTGAATATAAACAAAGCAATATATAGAAGATCCAGGATTGTGATGAATACTTTTAAAGCACAGGGGCAAAGAAACCTGAGTTAATATAGTATATTTTATTTAGTTATTAAGTACATGTTAAAATCTGCTCTGTATCAGTGACTGAACAAAGACATTTTTTTAGAGCCTGTAAGATTTTGTACTTCTGTTTATTTTTCTGGTCAACTGTTGTTACCAGTGGGGTGAACGTGGAGCGTTGCCAGACAATTTCAGTTGTGTGCATAGAGTTGAACACCCGACTCTCCTTAGACTATGGGGTTGATTTACTAAAACTGGGAAGTGCAAAATCTGGTTTCAGCTCTGCATAGAAAACAATCAGCTTCCAGGTTTTTTTTTTGTCAAAGCTTAATTGAAAAAGCCGAAGTTAGAAGCTAATTGGCTACCATACACAGCTGCACCAGATTTTGCACACTCCAGTTTTAGTAAATCAACCCCTATGTGCCTTTGGACCATAACTACCACTGGTGGTATATGTGTAGGTTAGCTACTGTGACCTGCTTCCACATGCTTATTAACTGTGATTTATATTTCAATACTATATATGTTATGGACTAGCGTTAAATATGATAACTATCCATTAAAATGGTTGTATTTATTGAAGAAAACTTCTAAACGATCCTATGTATTTGGTCCCAACCAGAGTTGCAAGGATGCACCCCCCACTTGCTTTAGATGTTGTAGCCAGATGGGTACAATGTATCATGTTTGGTGGCAGTGTCCTGTAGTCACTATATTTTGCATTTTAATATTTCTATATCTGGTGTATTCAGTGACGGAAGTTAATATCCGTAGATCCCCAGAGCCAGCGCTTTGTCAAAAACTTCCTGATGAAATCCCCAAAAAATCAGCAAAACGAATTACATGTATGTATCTCGCAGCTAGAATAACTATTGCTAACTATTTTTAAAAGAGAGGTCACGTCATCATAACCCCTACATCATGTCATACATAACCCCTACACTGCCCCTTAGTGGTTAACTCCTTCACTGCCAGTGTCATTTACACAGGAATCAGTGCATTTAAATAGCACTGATTGCTGTATAAATGACAATGGTCCCAAAAATGTGTCAAAAATGTCCGATGTGTCCACCATAATGTTGCAGTCACAATAAAAATCACTGATCACCGCCATTACTAGTAAAAAAAAAATATTAATAAAATTGCTATAAAACTATCACCTATTTTGTAAACTCTATAACTTTTGCGCAAACCAATCAATAATCGCTAACTGCATTTTTTTTACCAAAATTATGTAGAAGAATACGTATCGGCCTAAACTGAGGAAAAAAATAATTTTTATATATATTTTTGGGGGATATTTATGATAGTAAAAAGTTGTTCACTCTATTTTTGTTTATAGCGCAAAAAATAAAAACCGCACAGGTGATCAAATACCACCAAAAGAAAGCTCTATTTGTGGGAAAGAAAGGACGCCAATTTTGTTTTGGAGCCACGTCGCACGACCGCGCAATTGTCAGTTAAAGCGACGCAGTGCCGAATCTCAAAAAGGGGCCTGGTCCTTTGGCTGCAAATTGGTCCGGGGCTTAAGTGGTTAAATGAGGAGATGGCGTCGTCATCTATTATTGTCATCTATTATTTTATCCAAAAGAGAACAGGGAGGCGGGACTTTAAATGAAGTACACGGAGGGTCAAATGTTTGTGCGTCATTATAATTAACATATCTATAATATGTGTAATGAGACATTTGTTTTGTAATTCATATTCAATAGAAAATGTATATACTACACATATAATTAAATACCTGCAGGGAGTAATATATAAAAATGAAAAACTTTATTTCATACAGCAATACATAATACATAAATAATCCAAAAAATAGATGGCACATGATACATATAGAAAAGCCCAAAATTGGATAGCACATGATTAGATTATAGTCAAATACATAATGCATGAACAGAATCCATAATGATGTGGTAGGATGAACTATGCGATTTGAACACGATATCCGTTAGCTCAAAGCTTTTCATGACTTGATGTCACTCATCAGGAGCAAGCGTGTACACATGCACGATATCTCTGTCATGATATATTGTGCATTTCTAGTTGGTCTATTATAGTCACAGGTGTGAAAAATATAAAAATAAATGGGGGGGGGGGGGTAAAACACCCTATATGATACTTACAGGGCATCCATGTGCAATTGGTACAGTATTGAGGGTCATGAATATCCCCACATGGTGAACATCTCCTCTGGGAGCTGATATGGTATGTTAAGCGACAGCCTGCCCAACAAGTAACCCTCCAAGGGACGGTCATGCATCAGACTGTGATGTGTGAGTAAGCAGGTGTGTTCACAAAAAACAAACTGGGGCTGTAGAAAGTAAATGGAATTATAAAGGTGAGTGATGAGTATTGAATTATATGTGTAATATATCAATTTTCTATGGAATTTGAACTATGAGACAAATGTCCTACTCCTTTACATATATTATAGATATGCCAATTATAATGCCGCACAAACATTTGACCCTCCGCGTACTTCATTTAAAGTCCCGCCTCCCTGTTCTCTTTTGTATTGCTAAATATTGGAAGCAGTCGATGGTTCCCCATGACTATGTGCAGAATAACTGTAACTGGATCATGGTTAATGATAGACTTACTTGTATCCTTCGCAATTCTATTAAGAAATTTGATACGACATGGGACCCATGGATATGATATTTATCTGCAACTTAATGAATCTCTGGATGACTCTCTCTCTTTATTTCTTTCTTTTTCTTCTCCTTTTCTTGATCTACCCCCTTTTTTATTTTTTCTCTTTTATATTTTTTGTTTGTCTGATTTCTTTGATAACAGCAAGATGCTTTTGACAGAACATATAGTTCTAAGTCGATGATATTCATAGGAATGTGCACAGTGGTTTCCCTTTTTACCGGTCTCCCACCCCGTTCCTTGCCCCCTGTCTCTTTTCCCTGTGGCATAGTAATTCCTTGTACTGCCTGTCAAAGTATTGTTAATGTTAATGACTTGCATCTTTCTATATTGTATTGTTATTCTGCCGGTACTCCCACCGAGAGCATTTAATGTCACAATCTCAATGTTTGGCATTAAGAGGTCTTATGCTTATTAGCATTTTGAGGGAAAGGCATTTTTATATCTGTGATCAGTTTAACTTTTGTTTGCACTATTGTTCAAATATTGTGCCTTATATGACATTTGGGTTTATTTACTAAAGGTAACTCCACTTTGCACTACAAGTGCACTTGGAAGTGCAGTCGCTGTAGATCTGAGGGGAAGATCTGAAATGAGGGGAAGCTCTGCTGATTTTATCATCCAATCACGTGCAAGCTAAAATGCTGTTTTTTTTTCCCTTGCATGTCCCCCTCAGATCAACAGCGATTGCACTTCCAAATGCACTTGTAGTGAAAAGTGGAGTTGCCTTTAGTAAATAAACTTAATTGTCTTGTTACTTCAATAAAAAATATTGAAATATAAAATCGTTGTATTTATTTAAACCTTCATGATGATATCATTCTTCATATTCCAGTACAACTGGGAACTACAATCCTTTTTTTTCTTTGCCTCACAGTGAATACAGTGGAATATTCATAGCTGTTAAGAGCACATATACTTTTTTTTTTTTTTAGTATATTCTGTATTTATGCTACAGTTGAGTGTGAAAACATTGTTTAAAGTTTCATTACACTATTTATGTTTTATTTGTGGCATGGTCAGAGTAATGCTGATTTTATTGTCTTTAGTTATTCACATTAAATGGCTTTTTAACTAGAAGCAGACCATGTTACTGTTTATGAAAATCCTACAAAAGATGGAAACAAGCTATTTGGCTGAGAAATACACATTATGTGAATGGAACACTCCAAATAAGGAAGTAAGACTGAATTATATCTCTAGATTAGCATAGGGGCCTGTTACACATATGGCCTATTTTACTGTTATTGTAGAGCAATGAGGCACATTTATAAAACTCATGCAAACAAAAATCAAAAATCAAACAGTATCTCTTCTTTGCTACTTGCAATTCTTTATTTTAACAAAACGATGCAATTGTGCTTTAGAGAAAAGTTATACCATTTAAAAAATACACACATGACGGGATAAACATACAAAATCCAAAAAAAAAAAAAAGTTTAATATATTTTTAAGCCTATTAAACAGGATGAGATTATTGGACGAATGATGATCCCTTTTTTTGGACATGCTAGTCTCCATATTGAAAACAAATCGGTTACTAAAGTATTTGTTCCTTCAGAAAATTTTTTGGGATGAAAACTGTGTACTAACAATCAGATTATCATACGATCCCTTTGAAAGCGGTATTTTTTGTACAATATTCTGATCGTGTGTACAGGACTTAAAAGGGGTTGTAAAGGGTTTTGTTTTGTTTTTCTAAATAGGTTCCTTTAAGCTAGTGCATTGTTGGTTCACTTACCCTTTCCTTCGATTTCCCTTCTAAATGTTTTTTTTCTTTGTTTTCTTTGTCTGAATTTCTCACTTCCTGTTCCTCCTCAGTAAGCTGTTCAGTAAGCTGTTCTGGCTGACTAAACACCGCTCGGATGATGGTGTGAAGTTTACTGAGAAGAAACAGGAAATGAGAAATTCAGACAAAGAAAAAAAACATTTAGAAGGGAAATCGAAGGAAAGGGTAAGTGAACCAACAATGCACTAGCTTATTTAGAAAAAAAAAAAAAACCTTTACAACACCTTTAAGTCTACAGTCCTTTCAAGATTATATCTAATGGAACCCCCTCTTCCCTATAAACCAATGCTGTATGGTACTTGGCTATGTATTTTCTCTTGCTTTCATCTCCTTTCCTCCATCCCCTGTCTGTTAAAACAATCTGTTTTAGGGACAAGTATAGGGACTGCTAGGCATGCATAGGGGGTGTGCCAGGTGTGCCTGGGTACACCCTAATCACCCCCGTCTGGTGTAGATTCCTCCTGCTGCCTATGCCCATGTCATTTACCTGCCACTTCTTTTTCTGAATGAGCACAGTGAGTGATTGGCACAGATCACTCACTGTGTTCATTCATACCTGAAGCCTAGTAAACACAGTTTGTGAATGAACAGGAAGCCGATCAGTACAGAGCACTTCCCATTCATTCACTGTCCAGTTTAGCTGAGGCTGCAGAGAAAGGGGCTGGGGAACCTCTGTCCTATGCCCCTTTCTCTGTCACAGAAGTGAGACATCAGGGGTCTGTTTAGACCCCTGATATTTCACCAAAGCCCCCAGAATTGTAAATAAAAAATACTGTAAAAAAATAATAAAAAGAAAAAACTGCTGACACTGTCCAACTAACACCAATCTCTGCCCTACTGACACCATCCACTTTTTAATACATTTTAAAATGATTGTTTACATTTATACGTATATGTCTGTCTGTTTTATACACACACACACGCATTTTGTAGTGCACACAATAATGCAATAATCTGCATATACCAATGTGTACCACTCAAAGCAAGTGGATCTGGTTTGCATGTCTAGCTGACCTCTGTAGTGTGTGGGCAGCCTCTGAGTTATTACAGAAAGTGAGCATTACAAGATAACATTGCAGTAAATGTGGCACAACTTTCTCAGCATAAAAATGAGAAGGAAAGAATTTAATTCCTTTTAAAAAATAATTTGGTGTGAATTTGCTATGCAGAAAATGAGGCTGAATCCATGAAAAACAAATACATTTTAGTTTATAAAAATTAGGTTTCAGCTAATTTTCTCATGTATATCTAATAATGGTTAGAACATCTAATGTTATAAATGTTAAAAAAAAAAAGTAAAATAAATAAACACAGAAACATTGGTGCTGCCATTGATGACTTTTTTTTTAATTTCAAACTCCAGGGAGGATAGCCTCATCCCAGTTTCACTACATAGGGATCCGCAGATGTAAAACAAGTATGCAAATCAGGTGTCCTGACATATCTCATGTGTTCTCCATACTGTACATAATGTATCCTTCACAAAAAGTATTGAACAGTTGATAAGTATGATGGCCATGAAGCTTGCCCCTAAGCAATTAGCAGTGACAGTTTCTGTATTTTATTTAATAAAATATACATAAACTACAATGGTAATCTTAACTATAGCAGTAATAATGTTCCATTGGGGAAGAAATTTTAAGCTGCAATTTCTCCACCATAGAAATCAGCGATTGCCAAATGCTCAGGCTACTAAAGATATTTAAGCACCTTATCTTCCTAAAGACTATTTTGTATTATTGGTCGTTTTTTACATTGGGCTTTATTAAAAAATAGATAGTTGTGGTGTACAACATTGTGTCAAGGGAGTAAGAAAAAACATAACCACATACTATACCATATAATGCAAAATAGGCCATATACCCTTGGTAGGCTTATAGTAATGCCGCATACACACGACCGGATTTTTCAATGGACTAGGTCCAACGCTCTTCCCGACGGACTTTTGGCGGAGTTCCGATGGACTTTCCCAACGAATTAACTTGGCCACACACAAACACACCAAAGTCCAACGGATTTGAACGTGATGACGTAAGACCAGACTAGAATAAGGAAGTTCATAGCCAGTAGCCAATAGCTGCCCTAGCGTCGGGTTTCATCCATCGGACTAGCATACTGACGAACTGATTTTTTGAAATGGACTGGAGTCCATCGGAAAGATTTGAAACATGTTTTGTTTCTAGGTCTGTCTGACCTTTGGGGAAAAAAAGTCTGCTGGAGCCCATACACGGTCGTAATATCCGACGGATTCATTCCATCGGACCTAGTCCGTCGAAAATTCCGGTCCTGTGTATTAGTGAATTCATTTTAGATGTGGTCTGGCATACATCTCCTAGAGATCAGAAGTAAAAGGAAATGAGCAGATAGAAAGAAGAGGTAAGGTGTGTGTGGAGGGGAGGGGGGGATGTCAGACATGGCACAACACATTATAGTGAGTGTGTTTAGTTGTACTGCCACTTGCAGGATTTATCCTAATGAGCCGTTCTGACAATCTGTAAAAAGGTAAAACTTTAGTTCTGTGCATAGTCCATTGATAGTAGATTCCATGCCTTGTAGGCATCCATGTAATTACGTAAAGCTGCTGTAAGTTTATCCATCAAGCGTATGAAATGTAGCTTCTTTTGAAGAGTAGTCATAGGTAGAGCCAAGTTTCTTTAGGATAAGGAGATGGAACATCTGGCTTCCATTAACATCTGGTTTAAAAATGTTTCCAGTGGGCTAAAGATATGTTTTAGCAAGTGGGCAGGTGAATGTATTAAACTAAAAAATCCATAAAAAAATCCATGAATGTTGGATGACAGATAAAGTAACTGTCTGCTAAAACTTCTGAATGTTTGTGCAAGACCAGAATAAATGTGATATGGTCCTAGGAGGACTGCAGATTTGCCCAGTCAGAACAAAATAGGACATTGAGCCTTTCTAATGTAAAGTTCTAGCTAAACATTCATTTATTTTGTACGTGATGGGGTACAAATTGAGATTTTGATTGCATAAAGCTATATTTTCTAGGTCAGAAGTTTGACCAAATTGTGATTCTCTGTAATGAATATGCATAACCTTTTGGGAATAAAAAGTAACTCAGATGCCCTCCTGCCATTTTTTAATGACAGACACTTTTTAACTGAACACTAGATTCACAGACTTCAAACAAGCCCCTAAATCAGACATATGTAATTAGCGGGCCTCCATCTGTTGCAAAACTACAAGTCCCATCATGCCTCTGCCTCTGTGTGCCATGCTTGTGGCTGTCAAAGTCTTGCTATGCTTCATGGGACTTATGCTACATACACACAGTTGGAATTTCCAATGGGAAATGTTCGATGTGAGCTTGTTGTCGGAAAGTCTGACCGTGTGTATGCTCCATTGAACATTTGCTGTCAAAATTTCCACCCACAAATGTTTGACATCAGGTTCTCAAATTTTCCTCCAACAAAACTTGTTGTTAAAAAGTCAGATCGTGTGTACACAAGTCCATTGCACAAAAGTTCATGCATGCTCGGAATCAAGCAGAAGGAGCCGCACTGGCTATTGAACTTCCTTTTTCTCGGCTCGTCGTACATCTGGTAGGTCACTGTGTTCTCACGTTCATAATTTTGGGCCAACATTTGTGTGACCGTGTGTATGCAAGACAAGTTTAAGCCAACATCCTTCAAAAAAAAAAATCCAAGTTTTTTTGGGCGGAAAGTCTAATCGTGTGTTTGCGGCATTATAGTTCTGCAACAGCCAGAGGTCCGCTAATTGCATATCCCTGCCCTAAATTGAAGACATATCACCAAAATTCACTTTTACCTACTTTTAATGGCTATGAAATGTAAATGATACAGGAGCTATAAGCTATAAGATCCCTATGTTTTGAGTGTATTGGTTAAGAGCCTGGGTCAGATCAGGGTGGTAGTCAGTGGACATATAATATTATCTGCCTCCACAGCAAGCCTTCATGGAAGATGGATTGGTTAGTAGTAAATCTGGATTAAACGCACATGTCAGTAAAGCTTGCACCTGCAAAGTGCTCTCTGCCCTGAGCTGCCTGTCATAATTTAGTGAATCATTTGTCCATGTCCTCCATCTTTTTCAGTGCAATAAGCCGCATGTTGAATAATTCCCCTTATTCTGTGCATTCACAACACACTGAGCGCACCTTTAAGCTCATGCATTTCAGCACATCACAATGCACAATAAATAGCTATTTTGTGTTGTGTTGTGCTGCTTTGCCATAAGCAGTGCAGCATTTTTTGCATGCTTTGGTGCAGTGCCCACCCATTCAATTAAATGGTTTACCTTACTGCAGTGCACATTAATGCGTGGAAAGAAAAAGCATGTTAACCACTTCAATACCGGGTGCTTTCACCCCCTTCCTTCCCAGGCCAATTTTCAGTGCTCTCGCACTTAAATTTTTATCATTTTGTTCACACAAATAGAGCTTTATTTTGGTGGTATTTATTCACAAAGCAGTTTTTTATTTTTTGCGATATAAGCGAAAAAAGAGCGGAAATTTAAAAAAAAAACAATATTTTCTACTTTCTGTTTTAAAAGAAATCCAATAAAATCAAATTTTGTCATAAATTTAAGCCAAAATGTATTCTGCTACATATCTTTGGTAAAAAAAAATCCTGTTAAGTGTATAATAATTGGTTTGTGTGATCACAGACATATGTGCGCAGATGATCATGTACATTATGTGAGCAGATGATCACGGACATATGTGTGCAGATGATCACTGGGACACATGATTTTACTGTTACATATGTGGGACAGGTGTTTTTACTGTGTTTTTACTGTGTGAGGACATGTGTGGGGACAATGTGTGTTTACACTGTGTGGGGACACTGGGCCGGTGATCAAAATCTGTAAAAACCAGCTCATACTCACTGATCACCGGCTGGCTGTAGCGATCCCCTCTCCTCTCCTCACTGACAACTTCCGTGTGAGGAGAGGAGAGCCAATCACCTAGCAACCAGCTCTCTGTTTACATCACGTGGTGGCTGTGATTGGACACAGTCATCATATGATCAGGAGGGCCAATCACAGAGCCCTCCTGCCGATCGGAGATGCACTGTGTCTGGGTGACACGAGTGCATCGGGATTGTCCTGAACTGCATGTGCAGTGGCTGGGTGGAAGGTGTTAATGCAATGCACCAGGATGCCAAGATCTAAGTGGGCACTTACTGATTATGCAATAATATGTATGATATAACCAAAACACACAACACAAATGTAGCGGATGACATTTTGGACAAAGACATTTTGGACATGTGTAAATTTAGTTTTTGCCTCAGAACGGTAATGGGGTTCTGAGGGTTAATTATGCAGGTTAACTTTGACATCAGTTTGGCTGGGCTGTGTTAGAGTTCTGCGTGGTCATGTGTACGGTAAGGTGCACATGACAGGCCAGAACCAGGCCTGGTTGGACGTTTTGGGTATCAGCTTCCTCAGAGCCAATCAGTGGGTGTGCTGGGCCCCGCTGAGGAATCTTGGGAGGGGTACTTAAGATGTTGAGGTCACGTGTTACGGGGGGTTCGTTCGTGAGGCCCTAGCGGTCTGTTCCTGTTTCCTGGACCAGGGTAGCCCTGCGAGGGGTCCCGATCACAGAGCGTTCGACGCTCCGCAACATACTTCTGTTGGTTACCCCCAATGGACCCGCCTGGCCTGGGGTAAGGATCCGTCTGTTCCCGAGTCTCGGAACAGGCTGGTCCGAGGTGCAGTAACTGAGGGAGGATTCAAAGTGTCCGGGTGTGCTCTCAGCTTGGAGAGGCACCACAGCTCATGAAGGGGAGGACTCTTCAGAGGAGGGGCAACAAGCTGGCATCCTGAGAAGTGCCTGGTTACTGAGTTGGGAAGGACATTGATGAATCCACATTTTTTCCAGTACTCTCAAGGACAGAGAACGTTCCAGGTACTGAGGAAAAGGTTCCTGTTCACTTTCGGTTACAACTTGTTCAAGGTCAGAGATTTTACAAGTTCTGAGTCAAAGCGATGACTGCCATAATCTTTGGCTAGAGATTTGTTCAGTCTTGAAGCGTTCAGCTGCAAGTGGCTACGCTCTGGGTGGTACTAGGGACTTTGTTATGTCTGCAGTTCAAAGTGCCTGAGTTTCTTCCCCCTTGCCCTCTGTTCCTATACGAGACTGTGTTGTTGGATGTTACCCCTGCAAAATAAAACCGTTCAAAAGGACTTTTATGGTGTCAGCGTCAAAGTTGTTGGGTATCAACCCTGGGAACCCCTAGACGTGGAAGAACAAGCCAAGTGGAGGTAACCGGTAAGCCCAAAAAGTCAAGGCCGCCCTACAAAGGGTTATGGCCGCTACACAAAAAATATGTGAAGAAATATTGAAGCAGTTACTAACACGTGGCAAGGGCAAGATGCAGCAATGGAGCGTACAATCTTCTAAAGTATATCTAAACAGACTAATGGTTTATAGTGGTATATGTTTTGTTATAAAAAAGAAAGTCTTTATTTTGTTTGTAAAAATCTTTACTATTATTTTAAAAAAAATATTTTTAGCGCCAAAAGTTTGCGCAGACATTACAGTTGCATTACAATTTAAAAAAGGTAATAGCTATGGGTGATGAGCTGATGGAGGAAGTAAAACAGTGTTCGTTAGAAGCAGGATAGGCTTCTTTAAAGAGAAGGGTTTTCAGGGATCGTCTAAAGATGGATGATTAGGAGACAGTTGGACAGATTGGGGTAGGGAGTTCCAAAGTATGGGAAAAGCTCTGGAGAAATCCTGGAGGCGAGCATGGGAGGAGGTGACAAGGGAGCTACAGAGCAGGAGGTCTTGAGAGGACCGAAGAGAGCATCTTGGTTGGTATTTTGGGACTAGGTTAGTGATGTAGCTGGAGGAAGAGTTATGGATGGCTTTGTAAATTATTGCTAGTACTTTGAATTTTATTTGTTGGGTGTGTGGAAGCCAGTGGAGGGATTGGCAGAGAGGGGTGGAGGACACTGAATGGTTGGTAAGGTGGATGAGTCTGGCAGCGGCATTCATTATAGACTAGTATTATAAACAGGAAAAACTATAGGATAAAATGTCTTTTTATGTAGAGTAACAATAGTTGTTTTAAAATGAACAATAGTCCAATTAGAAAAAAGTGTATTTTCTTTTTCTATTTGTTTTCTGCTTGTTTTATGAGCTTAAAACCAGGGCTCAAGTCCTGCGGGAACGCATGGGAACGGAGTTCCTGTACTTTTTCCACAACAGGAACTCAGTTCCCGTTAGCAGCCTTGTACTGCAAGACTTTGAAGTATGCGAGCTGTGTGGCAGCAGCTACACCGGAAGCTGCCGACACAGCTCGCAATAGTAAGTGCCGCACACCTGACCATTCAGGCATTGCCAGTAGGGGGCCCCATGACAGCTTCCGCTTCAATCTACCTGTCAATCACAGCTAGCTGACGGGTAGATCAGGTCTAGGTCTAGCTGACGGGTAGATCAGCTATTCTGCTCACAGGACATGCAGGGAGAGAGGTGAGCTGAGGGAGGAACATCAGTTTGGGGTGGTAAGCTGAGCACAATACCTGGCAAAGTTTAATGCCAGGAGGGAAGTTTATAGGGAAATATGTGAAGGGTTGGAATAGCAGCGAGTGTTTGTTGGAGCCCTGCAGAGTTTGCAGCCCCCCAAGCTAACATACATCTCCTAAGCAGGAACACATCACTATCTCCCCAAGCATTCTGTCCAGATAATGTGCAGTTCATTTATGACCTTTCCATTTAACCCTGTGTTATCCAAACTCTGTTCAATGAAAAGTGTAAACTCACCACATAAACACTCTATATACAAAATAAAATTCCCCAATAAAGATCAGAACATGATGTTCACATTTGCATGGACGCTCAATTGAATGAATGCTGATTATTCAGAGAATTACCATATTTATGTTTATTGAGGATTGTTTTTTTTATGTACTAACAGTTAAGCTTGATACACACAATACAAAAATTGGATGAAAAATACCACTTTTGAAGAGTTCGTGCATATGAGCGTATCATTTATTTATTTTTGGTGGGGGAGTGGATCTTGGGTGGGAGTTCCCACACTTTTTTCCCCAGGACTTGACTCCTGCTTAAAACCATACTCATAGTACATGCAAGGCAGCTAAGAAAAGTGTCATTTTTCATCTAAATGAACAAGGGTCATGTCAGCAGTCCTTGGGTTTCGGACAACAAATGGGTTTTATTCATCAGATAAGCAACCAGAGTTGAAGAATGCAGTGATTCTCAAAGGCCAAGCACTTTACTGGCAGGCCAACTGCTCCACAAATTAAAAACTATAGAAAAATACTTTAGATCTAATCCATACATAAAAAAAGAGGATATCTGAGGCAAATGTATCAGATATGGTACCAAAATATCTGGAATCTGGCTTGACTTAACAAAGAATCAGAGAAAATATACTAAGAGGAATTAGATATTGTCATATGTTGAATTCAGGTCCTTCTCAAAAGGCTATGAACCAAATCAACTCTTTTGCTGATATTGGCTAAACACCAACAACTTCTCAAAATGGCTACTTCACTACTACATCTATTAAGAGCCCTTAGGCCAGCCATAGATGGTTCGAATCTCAGGCGGTTCAGCAGGAATCAGTCGAGATTTGAATTATTTATGGGCAGGCTGAATGTACTGAGTTGATCGATCAACTTGGGTACAACCAGCCTGCCAGATTTCACTTGCAATTATAGCTAGTGGCTGCTATAGCCACTAGCAGTAATTACTGTCTTCTCCCAGGGGTACAGCTTCCCCCACCCTGCCGCCGGGAGAAAAAAATGTCTCAACAGGAGGGATTGCCCCATCAGCACTGTCTGTGTTGATAGGAAAATCATGTGAATTTCTTTCCTGCAACCTATGGTTGCAGGAAAGAAATTCACACTATCCATTGCCTGCCTAACTCTACCTAGCTGAACTGGCCACCATCAAAGGGACCACCTATGGCTATTGCTCCTCCCTTGAGATAATTGGTAACAGCTTTTGGATCTAAGGGCAACCTAAGATGTTCATCAACCCTTAGAAAGTCGTAAATGACTAAATGAGAAATATTAAATATATAGTGGAAAGAAAATAAAGGAATATGCTGCTAGTAAGGAAGCTTGTTATGAAGACAGAACTGATAGTGATTGTAATATCACTTCTGGGGCCCACTCAATATGTATGCAAAGATCAAGAAGATGAAATTAAACCCAAAAACAAAATGTGATATATTGCAGATTATTAGTACTTGTGTTGGTTGCATTGATTTTGTTTTTTGAAGATTCTTTGATTTATTTTCAGCTGATAATCCTTTAAAACATATCACACATCCATGGGTGCCTACATCACTCCTCTGCTCTATCTATGAATGAGCCATGGTTGTCACCCTAGACTGCTCTCTTGATATGGACTCCAAACATGTCCATATCTCTTCATCTCCATTAAATAGGTGGCAGAACAATTGATAGTCAACAGCAGTAAGCTAGGAAGAAACATATTCTTCAGTGCAAGGAGACAATGACACATTTCTGGCTAGATCAACAGGTAGTTTCTGTATTTTGCTGAAAATGTTCTAGTTTGAAAATTAGAAAAATAATCCAGCCACCACATCTAAGGACTATAAGCTGCAATATACTTTAATTTTGTTTTAGGTTTAGCTATCATTATCATAATCACCGCTAATAACAAATACTTCATTATTTGAATGGAGTTTAAGCTAGGTTTAGCAGAGGAAAGATTAAAAGTAAAAAAAATCATGTTTCTGGAGAAAACATAAAAAAAAAAAAATTGGGAGGAGTATACCAAAATGAAGAAACATATTCGCTATAATTCATTAGAAAATGTTCAAATCCAAAATGAAAGTGGTATTAAAGGATTTGTAAACCCAACATTTCATATTCCTGATATGTGCCTACTGTACTATGTACTTGAATGAAAAAAGTATCCTGTTCTCTTTGTATTGCTTCCTTTGTGTGAAACCCCTGGTGTTACTGGCAGTCCTTTTGCTTTCATAATAAAAAATGACCACACTAAGCAGGAGAACACACCGCGGTCAGTTTTCTATTTATGTTGGGAACAGCCTTTTACTGGGAAAACTAGTGTACTGCTGTTTCTCCTCCCTGAGTTCTTATGCAGCTGAGAACAAAGGGAGTATATTACAAAAAAAAATTTTAAAAAGGGACAAAAAATACCATATACAGTATATAATATTTTTTCTACATATATACAAATGTTTTGCCTTTCATTTCTATTTTAAACTTAATGTTTTTTTTTTTTTTTACAAAGTAATTGTTTACAATCACTTTAAAGCCCAAACAAAGTGTAATATATTACAACTTACCAATCATTAGCTGTGGTGGCTGTATAAGTTTTTTTTTTTTCATTCTGTTTTTGCCTGGTGATAAGGCCAGTAACACACTTCCTTTATTAGAGTGCCCTCTCTCTAGATGAAGGGGCATCTTTGGACAGCAGCATTGTTACTCTGGGGGGAGGGAAGTGTTAGATGGACTAGCAAATTTAGAAACTAAGAAATTGAAGCCAAACTCCAGATCACACTGCAGTTACAGAAGCAGTACAGCAACAGGTTTTTCTTTTGGGTTAAAAGTTTTACATGACTAAATAAATGCTGATCATTGTAATAATCCTTGTCAGTGGTAAATGGTTTGTCTCAACACTGTAACTGATACATTTGCAGGAAAGCCTGTTCTGTTGAAAAACAGCAGACTTACTGGCCAAATCATCAGATGAAAATAAAGGAAATAAAGTCTAAAAAATAATGCAGCCATCACATCTAAGAATTGTTAAAGCGTAACTCCACTTTTGTAGAAAAAAAAATCCCCTCTGGGTGATCTATGTGCATTGCAAGGATTATAACAACCTTTGTTGCAGATTCCTACCTTTTGTTATTCTGAAGAAATCCATCTGTTTCTGTGTGCTTCTCTGTACCTCTGTACTGAGTGGGTCTAATGGGAGTGGGTTTTATAATTGACTGTCAGGTGTGCAGCTGCAGAGCACTAATGAGGAAATCTGCTGTACCTACATCCCTTTAGACGTGTTCCTATTGAAAGTATCTCTCAAAAAATGAAATTTTTGTTGCAGGGGATGCCTGAAATCTGACTTGTATCTTAGGCAGACTTCTGGGAAAATTGGTGAGCCAATCACACAAGTAGGAAATTAGGTTTCTGGGGAGTGGTCAGTACACACTCTGTGTACAGAACAACTCCAGGTAGCCATATTGCAATGCATTCTCCGAAAATTACAGTGGCTGCAGATTGAAAACGAAAGGTCATTTTTAATAACATTCAATTACAATATGATTAGTGTCGCAATTATATGTGCTATATTATTTTTTCTTTTTTTGCTATTTTTTCCACACTAAAGTGAAGTTACCCTTTACGTTCCAATATAATATTTGTTTGCTTTTTGGTTTAATACTGTTGAGTGGTGGCAACTGTATTAAATGCATCAATAGTTGCACTGTTTCCTTCATTCCATACACTGCAGGAATAATGGAATGGACTAGGGCAAAGCTGGAGGTCTACAATAGGAATGCAGGAGGAGGGGCACTTGTTTCCCAGTGGAACACTTGCAGAGAACTATCTGCAACAATAGGAAAGCCAAAAAATCGGGCTTATAACAGGGGAGGAGCTGCTGGGCTATAATAGAGGAGAGCACAACAAAGCAATCATTCAACATTTCAATGTTTAAGTACATCAACATGAATCTATGCACCAGAATCAAATGTTTCATTGTTCGTAAGACTTCCTCTTTAATGAAAGCTGCAGTTTTAAAAATACTTCAAATATTTTTTGAAATGATTTAAACCTTTTAAAGCTTCTATGGGATTTAAGTAATTGGTTTACTTTTGGTTTATCTGTTGGTTATGTATTAAACAACAAGATACAATAGAATACCTTAAAATGTAAAGGTAACAACATTGTGATTTCCTTTAAGGGTTTGCTGTAACAATTTTATTATTTCAGTCTGTTTTCGCTTTAATTATGCGTGTAAAAGACAGTTAAGTAAATGAGTCATTTCTATGACTGCACAAACGTTTAACTGTAAGAATAAAGATGGCATAAAACCCCAGCAAGCAGAGTAGCATTAAAACTTGCTGTCATCATTATTATTATCACACCAGTGGCACTGGAAAGGCACAGTATGTTCAGTAATGTGTCCCAGAGGAAACAGCTTTTTACCATTTTCTTTTCCTGAAAATTGCATGTTGTTAAAGATTCAAGTCATTAAGTTTCATTGATTCTGAAATTAGTTCCAGAATTTTACAAATAAAGACAAATATTTATCTTTAATACAACAACCACACTGTGAATCCTCAGAGCTTTGCTGTTCACTTCTCTGTACATAAAATCGTTGTCTTGTTTAGTAAATAAGACATAAAACCTAAAAGCTTTTAATAATTTTTGTGTGATCAGAATTTAAGTAATTTAAGAGCAGGACTTACAAACGTTTACCTTAACCACTTAAGGACCGCCGTATTGCCATTGTACGTCATCGCAATGGCACAGGCAGGCACAAGCACGTACATGTACGTGCCTGCCTTCCAGTGGGTGGGGGGTCCGATCGGACCCCCTCCCGCTGGATACGGTGGTCCGGTTCGCTTCAGGAGCGATCCGTGATGAGGGGACGGCCGTTGGTTTCTGGCCACCCCCTCTGGCCAATGAGAAGCTTCCTCCCACTGTGTATTGTATACACAGGAAGGAGGAAGTGATGTCATTCTCCTCTGGGCGGTCTTTTTGACCGGACTACGAGGAGAAGACAAAAAGTAAGTGCACCAAAACACTACTCTAACACATAGGTACACATAGGTACACAAACCCCCCCCCCCCCGATCCCCCCCCCGATCGCCCCCCGATCCCCCCCGCCCCGTCACAGTGTCACTGATTGCATAGATCATTTATTTACTGATCACTGCATTCAGTGTCAGTTGTAACAGTAAAAACTGTCAGGGCAGTTAGTGTTAGGTCCAGGGTAGCCCCCTACCCCCTCAATAAAGGTTTAACCCCCTGATTGCCCCTAGAGTTAACCCTTTCACCCCCTTTTGCCAGTGTCACTAAGCGATCATTTTTCTGATCGCTGCATTAGTGTCGCTACTGTCGCTAGGTAGCTAGTTATTTTTTTAGGTTCGCCGCCAGGTTTTTATAGCGCTAGGTACCCCGATATACTACCCAATAATGGTTTTAACCCCCTGATTGCCCCTAGTTAACCCTTTCACCCCCTTTTGCCAGTGTCACTAAGCGATCATTTTTCTGATCGCTGCATTAGTGTCGCTAGGTAGCTAGTTATTTTTTTAGGTTCACCACCAGGTTTTTATAGCGCTAGGTACCCCGATATACTACCCAATAATGGTTTTAACCCCCTGATTGCCCCTAGTTAACCCTTTCACCCCCTTTTGCCAGTGTCACTAAGCGATCATTTTTCTCATCGCTGCATTAGTGTCGCTAGTGTCGCTAGGTAGCTAGTTTTTTTTTTAGGTTCACCGCCAGGTTTTTATAGCGCTAGGTACCCCAATATACTACCCAATAATGGTTTTAACCCCCTGATTGCCCCTAGTTAACCCTTTCACCCCTTTTGCCAGTGTGACTAAGCGATCATTTTTCTGATCGCTGCATTAGTGTCACTAGTGCCGCTAGGTAGCTAGTTATTTTTTTAGGTTCACCGCCGGGTTTTTATAGCGCTAGGTACCCCCATATACTACCCAATAATGGTTTAACCCCCTGATTGCCCCTAGTTAACCCTTTCACCCCCTTTTGCCAGTGTCACTAAGCGATCGTTTTTCTGATCGCTGCATTAGTGTCACTAGTGTCGTTAGGTAGCTAGTTCTTTTTTTAGGTTCACCGCCAGGTTTTTATAGCGTTAGGTACCCCCATATACTACCCAATAATGGTTTTAACCCCCTGATTGCCCCTAGTTAACCCTTTCACCAGCGATCACAGTATAAGTGTCACTGGTGACACGGGTTAGCCAGTTAGTTATTTAGGTTCCCCGTCAGGTTTTTATATAGCGCCAGGGACCCCCATATACTACCTAATAAAAATTTTAACCCCCTGATTGCCCCTAGTTAACCCTTTCACCACTGATCACCGTATAAGTGTTACGGGTGACTCTGGTTAGTTTGCTTTTTATAGCATCAGGGCACCCACCATTTATTACCCAATAAAGGTTTAACCCCCTGATCACCCGGCGGGTGATATCAATTAGGTTTTAGGGTCAGGGTCTGCGTCGCCCCAGGCAGCGCTAGGTTAGTGCCAGTACCGCTAACACCCACACGCAAAGCATAAACCTCCCGTAGTGGTATAGAATCTGAACAGATCAATATCTGATCTGATCAGATCTATACTAGCGTCCCCAGCAGTTTAGGGTTCCAAAAAAACGCATTGTTAGCGGGATCAGCCCAGATACCTGCTAGCACCTGCGTTTTGCCCCTCTGCCCAGCCCAACCAAGTGCAGTATCGATCGATCACTGTCACTTACAAAACACTAAACACATAACTGCAGCGATCGCAGAGTCAGGCCTGATCCCTGCGATCACTAACAGTTTTTTTGGTAGCATTTTATATTTAAATCCGGAAGGCAGTGCTTGGTTTTCGGGGTCCCGTACATGGCTAGGCTCCAAAAAAGTCCCCCACATGTGGTATCCCCGTACTCGGGAGAAGCAGCAGAATTTATTTTGGGGTGTAATTTGACTTATGCCCATAGCATGTGTAAGCAAAATATCATTTAGTGACAACTTTGTGCAAAAAAAAAAAAGTTTGTAATATTCCCGCAACTTGTGGCAAAATATTCCATGGACTCAACCTGTCTCTCAGTAAATAGCTTGGGGTGTCTACTTTCCAAACTGGGGTCATTTTGGGGGGTTTTGTGCTATTTTGGCATTTTATGGCCTTCGAAACTGTGATAGGTAGTGAGGAGTGAAATCAAAAATTTGCACCCTTAGAAATCCTGAAGGTGGTGATTGGTTTTCGGGGTGCCGTGCGCGACTAGACTCCCAAAAAGTCCCACACATGTGGTATCCCCATACTCGGGAGAAGTAGCGGAATATATTTTGGGGTGCAATTCCACATATAACCATGGCATGTGTGAGCAATATATCATTTAGTGACAACTTTTTGTAAAAAATAATTTTTTATTTATTTTTTGTCATTATTCAATCCCTTGGGACAAAAAAAAATTATTCAATGGTCTCAACATGGCCCTCAGCAAATAGCTTGGGGTGTCTACTTTCCAAAATGGGGTCATTTGGGGGGGTTTTGTGCCATCTTGGCATTTTATGGCCTTCAAAACTGTGATAGGTAGTGATAGGTAGTGAGGAGTAAAATAAAAAATGTATGCCCTTAGAAATCCTGAAGGCGGTGCTTGGATTTCGGGGTCCCGTACGCGGCTAGGCTCCCAAAAAGTCCCACACATGTGGTATCCCTGTACTCAGGAGAAGCAGCAGAATGTATTTTGTATTTTGGGGTGTCATTTCACATATGCCCATAGCATGTGTGAGCAATATATCATTTAGTGACAACTTTGTGCAAAAAAAAAAAAAGTTTGTAATATTTCCGCAACTTGTGGCAAAATATAAAATATTCCATGGACTCAACATGCCTCTCAGTAAATAGCTTGGGGTGTCTACTTTCCGAAATGGGGTCATTTTGGGGGGTTTTGTGCTATTTTGGCATTTTATGGCCTTCGAAACTGTGATAGGTAGTGAGGAGTGAAATCAAAAATTTGCATCCTTAGAAATCCTGAAGGTGGTGATTGGTTTTCGGGGTGCCATGCGCGACTAGACTCCCAAAAAGTCCCACACATGTGGTATCCCCATACTCAGGAGAAGTAGCGGAAAATATTTTGGGGTGCAATTCCACATATAACCATGGCATGTGTGAGCAATATATCATTTTTTTTTTGTCATTATTCAATCCCTTAGGACAAAAAAAATAAATATTCAATGGGCTCAACATACGCATCAGCAATTTCCTTGGGGTGTCTACTTTCCAAAATGGGGTCATTTGGGGGGGGGGGGTTGTACTGCCCTGCCATTTTAGCACCTCAAGAAATGAGATAGGCAGTCATAAATTAAAAGCTGTGTAAATTCCAGAAAATGTACTCTAGTTTGTAGACGCTATAACTTTTGCGCAAACCAAAAAATATACGCCTATTGACATTTTTTTTACTAAAGACATGTGGCTGAATACATTTTGCTCTCAATGTATGACTAAAATTGAGTTTATTCGATTTTTCTTTTATCAAAATTTTCACTCTTTTTCCATTTATATCGCAAAAAATAAAAATCGCAGAGGCAATCAAATACCATCAAAAGAAAGCTCTATTTGTGGGAAGAAAAGGACGCAAATTTCGTTTGGGTGCAATATTGCATGACCGCGCAATTACCAGTTAAAGCAGCGCAGTGCGAAATTGGAAAAAGACCTCTGGTCCTTAAGGTGTTTATTGGTCCGGGGCTGAAGTGGTTAAGGACCCCTTAACAAATGTTCATATGTGAGTCAATAGTAGTACCCGTGCCCATTCATCTTCTATGGGGTTCTCAATGAGTGCCCACGCACAAGAATTGTATCTGACCACTTTTCTAACTTACTGCGTGTATTTTCTGTATCTATGCCAGTGCCCTAATGGGGGAGGTACATTGTTTATGCATTTATATGGATCTGCATTTTGGGCCCTTTATAGATAAATGGCAGAATGCACATTGTCATACATGTGTATAGGTGTGAAACTGTCATATTGTATTCTGTCATTAGATGATCATTGCCCAAACCTGCTACTAGTTATAGTTGGTGCTTTAAAACAAACAACACTCCAGTGAGATTTGAGGCAAAACTATGTCCCCTTCTTCAAGCCTTAGGATGCTGTGTATGATGGCTGCCAAAGTCTTTTTTTTTTTTTCAACAAAAGGTTTTCGCCAGTTTAAGTCCTGATTTGTTTTCATCATACATAACATTCTAATGTCTGAAGAAGGCCAGAGCGTGTCCTACCTACCCACTCCCCAACAACCGCCACCCCCAAAAAATGCATTTGCATGTTGTCTGTTTGAAAAAATAAAACTTTTTGGACTCAAAATGTGTCGTACTTTTATTCATCCACTGGTTCCTGGTTCCGTGAAAACAAATAGCAAAGGAACAGCCTTGATTGAACAACGGGATAAATTATTACAGACAGTATGGCATTGTGAAAAGTGGGTGTGTATTAATGGAAATGGCTTTGCTTAACAGACATAAATTAATAGTGGCTTATTTTGAAATATCAGTTTGATTTTGTAATGCTGATAAAGTATTATTCCCTAAGGGTAACCCTGGCAGTTTGGTTGTCTGTTAAGCACATATATAAGAGCAATTGTGTATTCTTAACTTGCATAGGATGCTTGAAATAGGTACCTGTTACAATGTAATTTCAGTCAAATTTCTGTACTGACTGCAGGATAATCAGAACAGCATAACAATAAATTTTGCCTAGACATAGTTATGCATACAGTATATAGACTGTAGGTATGCATGTGTGATCTAACGATTTCCACTTTATTTCATACTATAAAAAATGTATAAAGCGTTAATATAATAGTATGAGTCTACAGCATTAGAGTGTATTTAAACCCAATAACAAATATTGAATATGTTGAAGCTAGTCCTTAGTAAGGATGGGCCAAATGTATCTGGGTTCGGGTACCGAATCTGATCCCCACTGAAGTCCATGGGAGCCAAATTATTTCATTTAATGTTAGCTGTAATCAACAAGCTCATACTGGAAATATAAATACATATACCCTTCTTACTGCTAGGTGAGAGTGCTAACCACTACACCACTGTGGGAGGCACAGTGGTGTAGTGGTTAGCACTCTCACCGAGCAGCAAGAAGGGTCTCTGGTTCGAATCCCAACCAGGACACTACCTGCCTGGAGTTTGCATGTTCTCCCTGTGCCTGCGTGGCTTTCCTCCGGGAACTCCGGTCTCCTCCCACACTCCAAAGACATGCTGGTAGGTTAATTGGCTTCTGCCCAAAATTGGCCATAGTATATGAATGGGGATCTTGGATTGTGCGGGACCCTCCTTGAGGGTAGGGACTGATGTGAGTGTGCAATGTACAGGGATAGGGACAATTGTAGACACTCATTTAGGGTTGAACTTGATGGACTGGTGTCTTTATTCAACCTTACTAACAATGTAACTATGTAACTTAACTTTAAGAGAGCAAATTTTCCAAGGATGAGGGCTGCTCTCCAAGACTTAGACTGGGAGGGAAAAGTGGCATCCACAAACACAGAACATAAATGGGAATTCTTTAAAAAGACTGTGTCAGAAACCATGAATCAGACAGACAGAAGTACAATTAAATCACACTTGTTTATTAATAAAAATAAAAAGGTAAATAGAAAAAGCGTAGTCAAGCATAGCCAGAGTCCAGAAACCAGATCAGGTAGTCAGCCAGGCCAGAAGTCAGGGATCCAAGTAGAGCAACAGCAAGCAGGATAAGGAGCCAGAAGGGATGTCAGCAAGCCAGTCTTTAAACAAACAGCAGGAGATGGTTTCTAATGATGTGACCAAGGCGAAGGCAGAGGTGAAGTGAGCTGGAAGGCTTTAAGTAGGCAGGTCAGACAAGCATCATCAGGAACACAGAAGAGAGCTGGCAATTAGCTGACAGCTGAGTGGCCAGCCCAGAGAAGGAAGGGCTAAGCCAGCCCTGACACTATGCAAACTCACTGCAAACTATATTCCCATGGGCAATAAGTTTAAAAGGATAAAAATAAAACCTATGTGGCTCACAGCCAAAGTTCAAAAAGCTATAAGTAATAGGAAAAGAGCTTTTAAAAAATATATAAATAAAGGAACACTATCATCACTTAAATGTTACTAAGAACATAACAGAATATGTAAAAAGGAAATCAAGGATGTAAGAATTCAAAACGAACAATAGATTGCAAAAGATTGTAGCACAAGCCCCCAAAAATTCTTCAAATATATTAATAGTAAAAACAAGAAGGCTGAGCATGTAGGCCCTTTACAAAATAATCTGGTACGGGAGACTGGGGACAAAGGGAAGCAAATTTATTATATACTTTCTTCAGCTCTGTGTATACAAAGAGCAGGGGGGAGCTCATGTCCATTATGAGGATGGTAGTGACACAGCCCCAAATGATCCACAATGGCTCAAAAGGGATATGGTCATAAAAGAATTGAGCTATGTCATTTCAAAGCCATAGTTTCTAATTTTTAATGACTGAAATAGTACCACTGGATTGGCGTAGGGCCAATGTGGTGCCTATATTTTTGACGTCGCTTCCGCGTTTACATCCAGGAGACTGAAACAAAGCCATTTGCGGCTTCGTTACAGTCTGTCACTTCAAAGTATTCAGATTACTGAAAACGGTGTATCTGAATTCTGTATATATTTTTTAAAATCCGGCGCCATTGGCAGCCGAGTAAACAGGAAGTGACGTTGTGACGTCGCTTCCGCGTTTACATCCAGGAGACTGAAACAAAGCCATTTGCGGCTTCGTTCCAGTCTGTCACTAGCTACCAGAATCGTCGGATGTTTGATCGGGCCTTCCGTTGGAACAGGAGGCCCGGGAAGATGTCCCTGCCTGCTCCTCCAGTATAACAGTCAAGCAGCTTTTAGCCATATCGGTTGTTATACCTTTAAAGCTGATCGCTTGCTCTAAACAATGGTACCGGGATGATGCCTGCAGCTGCGGGCATCATCCCGGTATAACCCCCGAATGCCGAGTATGCACATCTGCGTACTCTCGGCGGGAATGGGTTAATAAAAGACCAATATATATGCTTATTGCGATTTTTTTAATAAAAATATGTAGAAGAATACATATTGGCCTAAACTGATGAAGTAATATTTTTTGGGGGGATATTTATTATATATGAAAAAGTTTAAAATATATATTTTTTTAAAAATTGTCAGTCTTTTTTTGTTTATAGCACAAAAAATAAAAACGCAGAGGTGATCAAATACCACCAAAAGAGAGCTCTACTTGTGGGAAAAAAAGGACATCAATTTTGTTTGGGTATGCATGACTGTCAGTTAAAGCAAGCAGCGCCGTATCTCAGAAAATGGCCTGTTCATTAAGGGGGCAAATCCTTCCAGTTCTTTATTGGTTAAATGGGCAACTATATGGCAAATTAGGTTTAATGTTGATAAATGTGAAGTTATGCACTTGGGGCTAAGAATATGCATGCATCATACATACTAGGGGTGGTACAACTGGGGGAAATCAATGGTGGAGAAGGATCTGGGGGTTTTGGTAGATCATAAGCTTAATAATAGCATGCAATGCCAAGCTGTGGTTTCCAAAGCGAGCAAAGTCCTTTCTTGTATTA